>NW_026695322.1:178378-212591 GCF_029851405.1 Lichtheimia ornata
AACCACCTTGTGAGCGTGGTAAACAACAAGTTGACCAACTCGGATATGGAAAAAAATTGCACACATACTTACGAATCAGTGTTTGACACTTCTGAATCCATGGTTTAGGGACGACACAAACCCGTAGTACATGCCACAGCCGAGATAAAAGCAGGGAGTTAGCCACCGTAGCTTTCCCAAGAATTGAGAGCGTACGTTGTTGTAGTAGGTGTACGTGAGTCTCAAGCTTGGTGTAAAGGCTGCTCAAAAAGCTATCCAAATGTTGATCATGGTGATAGAGGGGGTATCCCAGGTATGTCAAAGCCGTTGGAGAAGTACGATCATGCCATTGGGCATTAATCGTGTGTAACATGTGTTGCCATGAGGGATTAGGTTCACCTGAAAGTGGGAAAACCACGGTCTTGTTGAGGTTAACTTTGCCATTGGACGCCAATTTGTATGTCGTAAGATGTTGTAATAGATATTGCCATTCGGTGGGTGTACGAAGGAATACCAACAAGTCATCAGCATACGCCAATACTTTGATTGGTGGAATGTGTGGTGTATACAAGTTAGTACGAAAATGGATACGGTGATTCCATTTGGTCATGCTTGGATTAGTCAAAGGTGATCCTAATAATAAGGGGTCGGACATAAGGGTGCGGATAAGGGGTTCAAAGGCAAGGTTAAATAGAAGGGGAGAGATAGGATCACCTTGACGTAATCCACGAAGTTGAGACACGGGAGAAGATAGCCATCCATTAATGGATAGGGAGATAGAGGTGGAGAAGAAGAGGTGGAGGAGGGAATCAATGAATTGAGTAGGGAATCCAAACCTTGTCATTACCTGCCGAAGATAATCCGAATGTACTCTGTCATAAGCTTTTTCTTGGTCAAGTAACACACCCACTGATGGAGATGATGGAGAGAAACGCCGAACATGATGCATGAGGTTTTGTACCACCCAACCATTGTCTGAGATAAGTCGTTTGGCCAAAAAGCCAGTCTGAAAAGGGTTGATTAAGCGATGCATGATGGGTTGTAACCGGTTCGCCAACAATTTGGTAAATAGTTTCGCATCCGAATTAATCAATGACAATGGGCGCCAGTTGGCCAAAAGACGTGGGTCTCCTTTCTTAAACAACAAAACCATGCGAGTTGACAACCACGAACGAGGATACAAGTTGTGAAGAAGTGCTTGATTCATCACTAAGAGTAGCAGCTGGATCACCGGTTCCCACGTTTGCATGTGTTTGAGTAATTCAAAAGGTAAACCATCCATCCCAGGGCTTTTACCCAAAGGTGCGTGTTCAATGACTCGAACAAGCTCGTCCCAAGAAAATGGTCGCATGAGATTGTCTCCTTGTGTTTCTGTCACTTGCACTGAAGAAGGAATAGAAGATAACATCTTATCAACAGCGGCCTGGTCAATCTCGGTAGGGGTATAAAGATCCTTGTAATAGTGACGAGCATGTTGCATTATCCCACCCATGGTGGTGAAAAGTTCACCAGTGTGTGGGTCACGGAGATGGTGGATGGTGGTGGCGGCCTGTCGTTGTTTCAACACTTTGAAAAAGTACTTGTTGTTTCGTTCCCCTTCCTCGTGCCATCGGGTTGCTGTTCGTAACAACAATTGTTTCGTAACACGTTCTTGAATGTTGGCAATTTCTTTTTCAAGAGGTGGCAGTCGTGGGTCTCGAGTACCATGTTGTTGTATGATAACATGTCGACGACGTTGTAAAGTACGAAAGTGTTGTTTGGTGGTATGGCGGTGGCGGAAGCTATAATCAATAGCTGTTTCCTTTAAAACCGCTTTGAGGTTGTCCCAGCATGCTTGTGGATCCATTTCAATGAGCTCATCATCCAAGTGTGTAAAGTACTCCTTCACTGTATCCTGTAACAATAGATCAAATGGAGGTTGGCCCAACAGCAGTGGGTTAAAACGCCAACAGCCAGGGCCGGTGTCCATGCTGTGTATTCGAAAATCCACTGTCAGCATCTCATGGTCAGTCCAAGCACGTGACATGTGCCATTGCTGAGCATTAGAAATCATGGAGTGGAGGTGATGGGTGCAAAAGACGTAGTCCACAGTGGTATGGAGATTGCCCCGATGGTATGTAGGTGCTGCTGTAGGAGGAGAAAGCATACCATTGATCTCTGGATACATGCAATTGTGAAAATGCTCCAACAGAAATTGGCCCCATGGTCTGAGTCTTGAATGCAACTTGGTGTGAAGATGGGTGTTGAAATCGCCTATGACAAAGCACGGTTCGGAAAGATCTGTAAAACAGGGTAAATCAAGGAGGGAGGAGAAAAACTCTGGTCGTCGATCCCTTTCAGCGAATGCATAAAGGACCACAATACGACACAAAGCCCCATGTGACATACAAATGGTGGATACAATACAACGTTGGTCAAGTGTCACATAGGTATTGGAAAGTGTGAAGGAGGGGTTGAGGCAAATAAGGGCACAATGTTTAGTGAAGCAAGAAGAGGAATTGGGAAAAAGGCGGTGTAAGTGAGAGATGTCTTGGTTAGTAAGTGTTGGAGCATGCGTTTGGGATACTTCCTGTAGAGCGAGTAAATCAATGTTGAGATGCTGTGATCGTAGGTGTCGAACAAATTGAGATTGTGCCTCTTTGAATAGCGAGCGAACATTCAAAGAGGCGAGTCGTGCTGTATTATTATTTATCATATTATTGGTGATGCTGTGGGTCAGGTGATTCCCCAGCGGATTGTTGTAAACGTTGTTGGCTCATGTTGCGTGTGACACGTGTGCTGGATGCTGTATCAAGTTTTGGTTTCTTAGGTGTTGGCGTGTGCTGATGCTGATCGTGGTCGATAATAGGGTCGTTGTTGTCATTCATTCTATGGTCGTTGTCATGTTGAGGTGTGGTGTCAATGATCATTCGATTGTCGGCGTTGTCGGTAGTTGGATTGCTAGAGTCTTTGGTGACATTGGTGCTCTTCTTATGTTGATCTTCAACATCGGGTTGAGAAGCTGTATCAGTATGCTGATCATTGGTTGAATTGGATCTATTATCATCGATGATGGATGAAGGTGCTGTAGTAGTCATCTCCGAATCATGATCATCATCTACAGCTGACGCTGTGGTTGGGTACGTGTCAAGAAGCTGAGAATCGGTCAATGAATCCACCATGGCAGCTTGGCGTTCACGGTATACAACAGGACAATGTCGACGAAAATGGCCTTTTTGGTGGCAGTGGAAGCAAGTGAGTTCTTGAAGTTTGGGGCATTCCATCTTGCGATGACCTTGAGTGTTGCAATAACGGCAAAGAGGAGGTGCGTTTTTCCATGAGGCAGGGAACACATCATCCCAAACCTCAATGGGGATAAGGCGGGTGAGTGGTCTATAGTAGGGCTTATCATCCGACAACATGGCACCCGAAGGTGTGGATGTGTCCAAAATGACGGTAGCCTCTCCTTCGAAGGTTTCAGATTCAGGTTCAACGTATAGGCGGATTTGGCAGACACGACCATAGGCACTCATGGCGTTTTTCAATACTTGCTCGATGACATCTTGTGCAAGAAATGGTAGGTGAGAAAAGTTGACCTTGGTAATTTCTGCATCAGCTGACAATGCACGTGTAGCACGATAAGTGACGCCATCATAGGTGACACCATCCGTTAAAGCTTTGTCTCTTGCGTTATCGTCTTCGAAACGTGTCTCAATTAACAATGAACGTGGGTTGCGTGAACGTGAGATGGTTCTTGCTCCGAGGATAGTGCCTAGTTGTTTGATCGTCTGATAGGCGATAGCCTTAGATGGGAGGTTGGTGCCAAAGTCGAAGATTACGGCATTAGGATTCAAAGCTCTAGTGAGGATTGTTTCTGCCTGACGCGCACGTCGAGCCTCTTCATAACCTTGCTCTTCAAAGAGAGTGATGCTTTTATTGCGGACAACATTGGCCCAAGACCTGCGTCCTGGGGGAGGAAGTTGACCTGTTGCCATGGTAAGGGTGTTGGTGTAGGGTTGAGTGAAATGTGATTGGTCCGAATCCGAAAAAGTGAAATTTAGCGGGAAGACCCTCTCATTGTCAAGTAGTATTTTTTTTTTGTATTGTAATGGTTGTTTATTGAGGGGATATCATACCCCAAAATAAATGCTAACAAGTTGGGTCTTAAAACCAGTAGTGAGGGGAGACAAAGTATAAAGATCTAAGGGTAGGTCACGAAGACCAAACAAGAGAGAGAAGGGAAGACAAGGCAAAGATGGGTTACAAGAACCCAAAAGACTAGGTCACCATATCATCGGTGGGCGGGTCACGTGAGGTTGGGGTAGCGGATGTGTCCATATTGTCGAGATTGCGGTGCGGGATGTCAGGGTCAATAGCAATGTCAGTATGTGGATCATGAGGCTTGTCTTTTAGGCGGGGTTGAGAGGTGTCGTTTTTAATTGGCGGGGTGAAGCTGAATGGTGTAGGCGAAGGTGATGGTGATGTTGGTACTCGTTTTCTTTTAATCGGCGTTTCTTGTGTTGTATAATCGGGGCTTGCAGTTTTGTCGGTTGTTGGTTGAGGTCCATGGCGAATTGTGCAGTCTTTACGGAGGTGTCCGATTTCTTGACAGTGATAACATCTTGGCTGAGGTCGGTATGAGCATTGAATACGTGTGTGTCCTGGATTATGGCAATAACGGCAATGAAGTGGCATTTTGGACCATGTTGCATATATGCGGGCGGGATAGGATCCGTCTTTACGGGAGACTGATATTGTATGAGTTGGCTGTAGTGGTGGTACACTTGAATAATGTTTGTAGTCATTGGAGTCGGGATTGACATTGAGGTACACATAGCCTTTTCCTGTGAAAAGATGCTGTTCAAGATATAAGCCAAGTTCTAGTATTTGTCCAAAAGGTTTCAAAGCGGCAATGAGAGCTTCTGTCAAATGGAGTCGGTTATATAGCGGTATGTTCGAGAGGTTGATCCTGATAACATCCCAGTCTTCGGGGATTGGAAGTGTACCAAAAACTTTTGTTTCATCGGCAAGCGTTACTGGTAGATGCATGTAGTGACCACGTACTTTGGCATCGTTGAAGGCAACTTCGGCAATGACATGTTTACGGGTGCGATGGATGACAGCACCATGGATGACTTCTTTGAGTGGGGACTCACTGAGAGCCGTGCGAAATTGTGCGTCTGTTACTTTGACTTGGGATAAGTCGTAAAATAGTGAGCTGGGGTGTTCTGCGCGACGCCATACGGTTCTCGTGTTGGCCGGGGTTCGTTCATACAGTCGAGCTACCTCTGGTTCATTGAAAAGGGAGGAATAAGAGCGAGGTTTGTCTGGGGGTGGCTTGTGCCCCTGTTGTTTCTGACTTTTGGCGGGAAGAGCCATCTCTCATTGTCAAGTAGTATGACGACAATAGAGCCAAAGATGCAGAGGGCGTGTTTGTGTAACTTGAGTCATCAGCACAGGCGATGCATGATTCTTGTACACTATTTAGGATGGTTCAAAATGCCAGCTGATAACCTAGTCCTCCCATTCACCTCTGTTGCCCAATCCAATGCACGTGAACGATTGTCCTGCTCCAGCCCATCATTTCCATCATTCAACTTTCTTGATCCGAGGGGATTTGACTGAGCAACGCTCAAACACAGAAGTATCATCAATTATGAGAAAGATTAAATTGGTAAGTTATTTGTAACCTGCCAGCTAATAGCCCATTCCTCCCATTCGCCTTTGTTGTCCAATCCAATGCATACGATCGATTGTCCTGCTCTAGCCCAGCATGCCCAGCATTTAACTTCCTTGATTTGAGCTAACCTGGTAGTAAGGCAATGGGTGTTGTTGGATCATCATTATCATGTAAAGTGTAAAATGACACATACACACTCTTTTGCTATACGTGAGGATCATTTCTTTTATTTACGTGTACCCATTGTCTATTGTGAGGGTGATGATGACGATGGGTGGATGGTGTGTGTGTGGGGTCATTGAGTGGCCTCAGTGTAATAGCAGTAGGGGGATTTAAACTTGGGGACGGTAGCTCCACGACTTGAGACAACGCTTCTCTTCTCTTTCTCACTCCTCTGCTTTTATTCCATTCACGACATCCCGATCAAGGTAATGTGTTATCAAAGAGTGATCTTGTTGTTTGTGAGGCATTAGTATAGTTCTGAACCTGCATTGTCAGGGAGTGAGTGTGTCCAAATGCCGAGGAATGGAGTGTGGTGGGTGGTTGCTTGTTGCCATGGCGATATCGTTGCTTCCTTTTGTTCGTTACTATTCCCGGTCTACGCTTGGTGTCAACAGGTACATTCAGAGTCCAATGTTGCAGCCAAACTGGTTCCATTGACGTGTTAGCTTATATAGGGGGCAACTTTGGTTTCAAGACGTTGGCTGATTTGGCGTTCAGTTTCGGCTCAACTACACTACACCATGGTTTTCGGTTTCCAGTAACCAACAACAACGGGTCTTTGTGCATATGGAAAAGGCAAGTACAATGAAACAAACAATGAAAAGGACGTTTATTGTGCGTGTGTGCTAATAATGAATTGAATAGGTTTCTTTGGTCAGGCAATGCAACTTGGGGCATCATCATCATCTCTTTGGGTTCAAATCCCAGCCTGTATCAAGTGGTCGCTGCGTCGCTCTGCACTAGCCAAGTCTGCTGGAAAAGCTTCTTGGAACGCGTCCAGGGCTCTATAGGCCTGCGTTTGAGTTGATGGGTAGATGACAATGGGTTGTTGGAAGAGCATGATGGTTACCGTGTTGAGGTAAAAGGGGATTTGCAACAGCTTGTGAATGTGTTTAACCAACACGCTCTTGTCGTGATAGGCTCGTTCTTTCCCTTGAGGATTTCTTTTCATGAGGTGGGAAATGATTGGAAGTATTGGGGATCATTCTTTCTTTGGAGAGGATGAATGAGGACAATGATGAGCCTGGACTCTACGTAAGTGATGTCCTTCCTTGCCATGGATCGAACTGGCCTTGCGTGATTCGTGCAGTGCCTTCTCAAGAACAAGGGATCGACCGACGTTGCTCGTATGGTGGTGATTTGGTTTGTGAATTCCTTCTGATTTGCTTTCTTCCTTGGAGAGGATCGCCTAGCGGTACACCAAATCGTCATCATTCCTGGCATCATATGGTCTAACTTGCTTGCTTTCTTATTTATAGAGACGACAATTACGATGATTACCACATTCACAACAATGACGATTACGACGATCACCCCATCTACAACAATGACAATGATGACGACAACGAGATTCAAAAAGAAGCCTGCAAGATCCCATTCTTTTCAACTTGTGTATTTTTGGATGCTTGGTGTGACGGATGAGATTGACGACTGGTGACGAGTACGAGTAGGAATGATGACGGAGGACGACTACGACAATGGTGGTGGCAATGTACAGTACATAGCAAGATAGCTAGATGAAATAAAGCATTGTTTAATTATTACACGCTTGTTGGAGGTTGCTAGCTTGTGGATTACATACTATTGCTTCGAAGACGGAATAATAAAGGTGGCCCGGTTATCGGTCATGCAAGAAGTACATGGCTTTTGTGATACAATAAGGAGGAGTGGGAAGTGAGATGAGCTTGAGAAGAAAAAAAGTGAAGGAATCTCTCCATTGAGTTTCAGGATGAGTGACTCATTCAGTATGTATATGTATCTTTTTACATATACAATTTGGTTTATGCAGCTCGACTTTCTTCTCCATGCAAATGTGATGCATACCTTGACACACCTTCATTATTGGATGCTGTTTACTTACGTACCTTCACAAAAGGCAATCATCGTCATCATTCATTTGTGTAGCAACCTGTCAAGGATGTGTCTGTTACACCACCACGTGCCGTTTCACTCAGCTCTTCATCTTTCCGTTAATGCAGCCGACACCATCCACTAGGAAAAAGCAACTCCATCACGCTTACAGCACAAGTAAAACATAAAGGTGCCTGTATCTCCAAACTTTACAATCAAACGTGGGTTCTTTAACAGAGCAATGTGCTCGGCTTGGCCAACAGCACTATGTGTGCAAGTTTCACGTTCACCACTTTATCAGCTCATGCATCAATTTATCAATGCATCATCCCCAACAGACAACAATACTCACGCCCACAATACACAATAAAAAGGATGTTGTCGACGCCCATCATACTTCCCCACATCTCTTCCCTCCGTTATTTTCGATTGCTTACAAGGTCAAGTTTCCAAGGTTTTGTACGTATCCCATTTCTTGCAGACTTTGTGAACAAACACTGATATTTGTGGCCTTTCATAGTGCTTTATTTTTATCCTACTCTCATTGTCGTTGTATTGCGATATTGTATTCGTGTAATGAGGTAAAGCCTGGTCATGTTGCTTGATGAGTCGCCACTCATACATGCCACCTTGTTACTTTCGATATAGCTATCTCTCCGTGAAGCATCTGCAAAAGTTGGTTTCGGTGCCATGGTCTACGTCGGGTGCTGAAATTGTCATGGTGCACTTGACATGATGGTGCGGCAGAAGAGAAATTACCCCCAACTCCCAAGGTGGTGATTGTCCTATTGACACACATGCAGCTACCACAACAGTTATTGCCACACCTACCACCCGTCGCATTGCCTTGATAAGCAAATCTTTCGGTGGGCTCCAATCAAGCTTGTTGAGTAAGTAATCATAAAAGAAGCTGGCAACAGAGTATTGGCTATTGACTTTTCCTTTGATTTCTTTCGAATAGCGGGGAACATACCAGTGGCTGCACCCAATCGGTGCGGCAATACAATGAGATCGTCTACGGAGAGAATACCACGGGGACTTTGCCTGGACGAAAGGTCGACTTGCTCATCAAATCCGGTTCTAAGGATATTGAATTGAGCAGCTTGGCTCTTGAACAACAGTACAAGAACTTACGTACCAATGGCGCGATTCTCGGCCATCTACAAGTGCTAAACTCAGCCAAAATTTCGATCATGTAGTCATGGTCTGGGTTGGTGAGTTGATGAAAGAAGGAAAAGTATGAGAGCAATGAGAACTAACTTAGCCCTGTAGGCATGGTCAGGTGTATTTGGGAAGAAAGTTGGCATACTAAGGTCACCCAAGGGTCCAAAAGATTTCGTTGACTTCAAGGAGACATCGGATCTCTTGTTTGCTTATCAGGTATAGTGGCAGCTTATGGAGTGACAACATGAAGTTTAATCGTTGGCCTTGATTTTTTCTCTACAGTATAGTATCTTGAACATCACCGTGCAAGCACAATCTGCTATGGGAACATAGAGTACAAATAAGGATCCAACGTTGTGGGCTAAACCACGATATTAACCGGTTTTTCGGCCCTTGCAGCAGGATGATGGTGTTGATGACATCCGGACACATTCTAGCGTATAGCTTCATCTTTGTTATAAATGACTCGCTACCCAATTTAAATATAAGCAAATATAGTACTTTACTACTCAAATTCTATCCTTGATACCAGCTTTGACCATGTATGGTTATAATACATATAGGAGACGATTTGAAGGTGATGTTTAAGGATCCATCAGTGTCTTTCTTTTATGTATGCGTCCATGTTATCTCAAAAGGAAGGAACATCCATGGCTATTCTAAAGTTTATCTATGATGCTATGATGCTTATACGAATTCTCTATGAATGCATAACGGTGCGACAAGGTATGGAGGCACAAGAGAAATGACTTGAAATCACGTGAGAATGGTTGCACAGCACGCGGTGTTCTTTGACCAACAGCACATGATCGCTTTACTATCATCGTCAATTGCAGACAATCATTCCTTGGATCTTATACAATGATGGGCATGCTAATAAATTCGGTATCGGTCGTTGTGAGAGAAGCATTCATGCATGGTCGCCATGGATACCCGTGATAGAAATTGGACTTCTCATTCTTTATCCCAGCTGAATTGGATAGTGCGGCATTTTTCCCGCTGCCTCTTTATTGCTTGTCCCTTTCTCCCTTTTCAGTCATGGGCGATTCCTCCGATGATGTACACGATGCCCACAGCAACACCTTTACAATCTCTACCAATCACGACACGATAGCTGCTCCGGAGAGGAGACCTTCATTCAACCATCCTGAAAGCATGATGAAGCAACAGCCTTGTCTCGACAATCCAACCGATCCTTCACCCGAATATCGTATGTATGTTTCCAACTCTTTGCGAGCATGACTTTGACAACAACAACAAAGAAGAAAGATAAAAAAAGAGTGATTGAAGAGAAGGAAATGGTTCAATGGATAGGAGGAGGAGGATGGAGAGAGAGAGAGGGGGGTAGAGAATGTGGGTTCATTGTTGTCACTCGCAACCATTGGGTCATTGTATATTTATTTCAACTCATTTAGAGCCTGCATGTCAACAAGGAACAATGAATGATCAAGCAACATTGGCCGTGCCTGCATTGAATGGGTCACCATGGCCAACAACGACGACAGATGCTGAGCAACAAGCGGGCTCATTATGCGACACACAAGATACACGTTCATTGAGGAGCCGAAAGAGCAAGTTAAGCTTAGCGGATGAATCTTCAGAGCAAGATAAAAAGCATCATCACGGGTAAAGACAGATCCAAAAACGAGCATCCTTTGCTTTTCTTCTTGTCTTAAACGGTAGCACTCACTCGACGTCGATATGGGGTTAAGCGATAAGAAGCTGAGTAGCCATACCAAAAAGGGATTTCTCGAACGAATTGGCCTTCGCAAGAGCAAAAAGCCAGTGGAAGAACAACAACAGCAACATGAAGACGAGGAAGAAGAAGAAGGTCATCAACACCATCAAGAAACCATCGACGATCCTGATGAAGGTGAAGTGATTGCCGACGACACCGATCAAACAGTTACCTCGTCTTCTTTATCATCATCCACACCTGCACGCACTAGCATCGACTCCAACCGATCCGTACCTGCTGTACCACATCCCAGTATGTCAAGCAACCAACGTGATGGCACCAGCCTATTACCACATAAGGGTATACCAGTCAAGGTAAATGCATGTGTGGCTGTGTAACCTACTTTATCATAGCTGATGTCACAATACATAGGTCAAGTCAAAGCACAAGGCAAATCAGGATTGGCCACCTTTTTTCTTGGCGCAAACACTCACTACCCTCCCGAGACCTCCACCACCTTCTTCTTCAGATCGTGCAAGACGTCCTTCTCATGATGCTCAAGCCTATCAGAACAATCCTTACGGTGCTACTTGGACAATGAAGTTTAGCAAGGATGGCAAATACCTCGCATCAGCTGGTCAATTCTGTAACGTGTATGTTTGGCGTGTCCTTGATGAAACGGCTCAGGATGGTGAGAACTCCATTGATGTCTTTGAGGATGTGCATTACCGAGAATATCGTGGCCATTTGGCGGACGTGTTGGACATCAGCTGGTCAAAGGCAAGTGTGTGTGTATACGCGCTTGGAGATGAAACAATGACACTTGTTATTGCAAATAGAACAACTTTATTGTTTCAGCATCTATGGACAAGACCGTACGATTATGGCATGTCACTAGGGAGGAATGTCTCGGGGTATTTCCACATTTGGACGTGGTTACAGCCGTATCTTTTCATCCAAAGGCAAGTTTTTTTTTCATGCAGCAGCCTTGTAGTAGTAGTAGTAGTAGTAGTAGTAGTAGTAGTAGTAGTAGGCAATGGATCTAAATGGTTTATTTATTTTATAGGATGATCGCTTCTTCTTATCAGGTTCTCTTGACAGTCGATTGCGATTATGGAATGTCCCCGAGAAGAAGGTGGCCTTTTGGAACGAGATGCAAAATGGCAGCATGATCACCTCTGTGGCATTTACGCTTGACGGCAAGACGGCTTGTGCTGGAACACACAATGGGCAATGCTTCTTTTATGAAACACAAGGGCTCAAATACAACACGCAGATCAACATTCGTTTCGGCAAACGCACCTCCAAGAAAAGCAGGAAGATCACTGGAATTGAACCAATGCCAGGAACGCTCCCAGGAGATGAGAGGATTTTGATCACCAGCAACGATTCTCAGGCACGGCTCTACAACATGAAGGATAAGAGTCTCATGTACAAGTACAAAGGACCACACAACCTTTCCATGCAAATCAGGTCATCTTTTAGGTGGGTGTCTATATCATTGCTGCTGCAATAGGATGTGTATACTAATTTATTTAATCCATAGCGACGATGGTCAAAATATTGTATGTGGATCAGAGGATGGCAATGTCTACATTTGGGTCACTCAACCTGTCACCTACTCGCCTTTTCACCTGTGGCCAAGCACCGAAGTTGCATTGAGTCGATTTGATACAAACGATGAACACCTTGTTCCGAGTACTCAGCAAATGTCAACTTCACCACGTATGACATCATGGCTGAAACGTGGAGGTGAACGTCGAGGAGCACACCAAGACAAGTTGCGTATTCAGAGCGACTTTTTTGAAGCCCATCAACACATCACAACCGTTGCTGTGTTTGCACCTGCACGTACACGACAAGCGCTTGCTAAATCAAATCACGACATTATATACAACCACACGCCTTTGGATCCGGCCCTTGAAGAATTACGACGTCGACGTTGGAAGGCCCATACACATGAAGAGATGACGTTGATGCGAAGATCCTTTTCGGGTGGTGATCATCTTTTTCGACGTGCACAAGATTTATCATCGGATGAAGAAGATGACGAGGAGCTGGATATTGAGGATTGGAATACGCTAAGGGAGAATTACAACTTTCCCAATGGGCACATTATCGTCTCGGCCAATGATACAGGATGCATCAAAGTATGGCGTATGGATTCAGGTGTTTATGATGGTAGTGTCCATGTCCGATCACAGCAGAGACGCTCTCCCAAGATGTGTCATCGAAAAAGCAACAGCTTGGAATTATACGTGAACCATGGCACTTCTACACAGAAGTCGGCTGATTCTTCACGATCTAAACGACCCCACCTTGGCCATTTGTTCTCTTCCGTTGGTCGATCCAACAAGTCATGATATACTTTACTACTACAAATCATTGTAGATATACCCACACACATTACAGGTTTATCACCCCCTCCTTTTCAGGAATATCATTCCATGGTAATAAATGATTCGTCTTGCTTTATTGTATCATACATAATCAGTCAACTCGAAATCTATCAGCTTCGGTTGGACAATAAATTGGTGCATTTTCATTAAACTTGAGAGTCATTTGCTTTTGTTGGCTTGGTAGAAACATCATCTGCCTACAAATAATCAGCCTGCTATTACGAGTCAAAAGCAGATATATAGACTACTACTACTTACCATAGTTCCTTTGCAAACCAGCTATGCCCAACTACGGATGGGTGAAAGCAATCGACATCACTGGACATGTATGAAAGGGTGATTACCTCGTCATAATAAAAAGATATCAAGATAACATACCTAATGACTTGAATTGGAAAGCTAGAGACATCCATTTTCAACGGCTGGAATACTACGGCAAAGGTATCATTGGACGGATATCGAGATACGATCGATTCAAGAGCCGTGTTGTATTGTGGTGTCAACGTTCTCATGATGGTCCTGTTCGCCTCCGAGTGAGCACATTCGCATTCATGATCATGCATGACAAAGCTACTGCGTGGAAATGGCTGGCAGTATTCTGGATATGCTTGTGTTTCAATAAAGATTTCATCGACACGCATGACACCCACTATTACAACATCATGGAATAAGTACATTGTACATGGTGATGATGATCCCTCGTCTTACTTGCCTACTTGAACCAAGACGTTTCGAATGCTTTTGCGGATACGATCGATTGCATCAGCGGCGTTTATAGCGAAAGGGATAGGTAGTGACGTTGGTGTGGTGCATGAATGGCAAATGTCATTAGAGCCGATAAAGAAAGTGAGCAATTTCCAATCCGTGGGTTGGATTTGTTGATCATGATACAACTCGTCAAGCCTTTCAAGTAGGTAATCAATTTCATGGTCCAAATTTAGGCTACGTGCACCAGACTGAGCTGCATTCATCTTGTCAATGGATTCTCGATATTGGCCCTTTGGACAAATCTCGTCTCCAAAACAAATCGAAATCATGTGATCGCCCACAGAGGAGCCAAGTAAATTAGGCGAGTAGTATTGGATCAAGTTTGGTACCGTCATAGCACCTGGATCCTATGTATCATTGATGAGAGGTTGAAAAGGGACAATGTTTTGAAAAGACTTACACCACCCATAGCAAATGACACACCACGGTTCTCCTTGAGAGTATTCAAGCTGATGAAACGATTGTTGACAATACCTTTGGCTCCAAAACCAGCCATGACACTATCATCGACTTGTTGGCATACACATACAACTAATCCTTTTTTTGGATTGCTCTCACGTACCTATCGCCAATACCCATTACTAAACGAATATCATCAGGTCGAAGATCTTGGACTGATTTTGCACCTTCCCTTGGTGGCAAACGAGGACAATCAATGATAAGTGGGACGTTGTCATTGCTGTTGTTGCCTACGGGTGGTGGTAGTGGTTTGCCGTCCGGGGAAATAGCTGAAGCCTGAGCTCGGAAAACGATCGACATTACCAACGTGGGATAGATACTGGTAAACATTGAAAGTACAATTGCAGCAAAAAGACAAAGCGGGAACCATGTAGCTGATTTACCAACAGCAAGAATGTGATGACCATTATTATAATCCTGCTGTTGTCGCTCAACTCTTGCATTACAATTCGCTTGTTCAGGAGATGGTTGCGATAACGATGATAAGAATGCATTTCCTTTGACATAAAACATGATCTTCGTACGCTTGATATTGTATGAAAGAGATGAACAGTGTTTAATGGATGATGTTGTATTTATACAGCGGGAGAATATAAAGGGGCTAAACGATAGATTTGTACATTGGTGATCTTGGCAATATCAGGCAACATGGTTGGGTCGCTCGTATTCAAAAGGGTGATGGAGAGGTTGTGATCCCGACATAATGACCAGAAACGATCCTCCTCATCTTGATCTAATCCACGACGCTTGTATCCAATATAAATACACGTATCACGAGTCGATAAATCCTCAAGTGTCTTTGCCAGGTCGGTGAAAAATTCAGATTCGTATAGCACATCCGATGCCACAATCACGTGAGCTTTTCCAACAGCGGCTGCCTGCGCCGTATCACCCCAAAGTAAAGATTTGATCTCCACATTCCCTTGTTGATCATTCAAGTTGACATTGTGCTCGATAAGAGGAAGAGCTTCATCGAGTTCAGTGATAGTAACTTTATCAGCAGCCTTGTTTCTTGCAAGGTACAGTCCAAGTAAACCAGTTCTACGCATGACTTGTCAATATAATGATCCTCCTCGTTGTTGCATATCTCTTCTTCTTACCCAGCACTGAGATCAATCACATGGCCCAATTTCCCTTGTTTTTTGTAAAGACCTTCCAAGAAAGCCAGCATGACAATAGCAGAGTCCCATATCTTGCCCGGTATCCCAGCATCCCATGATTCGTTGATCCATACATCGCTTAGGATTCGAAAAGTGTCATGCACCATTTCTGTATTGGCTGGCCATTCCTCAACAAGTGCATCGCTTGGTTCGTGAAGGGGAGCATCGGCATCAACAATGATTGGACCCACCGTCAAAGGCATCACGTGTTGAAATCCCGTGACATTTTCAACGCTGCTCACCGAGAGTGTCAAATACATAGGCGTTGCCTTGCTGCTGTTGTCAATATGGGTCACACGATATTCGACTACTCCTTTGCCTGACGCTGCAAATCCATTGCCATTCTCGCGTATCTCAATGGTGCCTTGACCTCCATCCATTTCACATGTGACACGTACACGTCCATTGGGCTCCATGTCAGCACGTCGAAAAAGTCCAAGTTCGTTGACCAACAATAGATCGATCCGGTACCAACAATTTAGGCGAATGCGTGACACCAATGGAAGGCGTAGGTTGAGTCGATACAAAGCAAAGTGCTTCTCGAGTTGCATACGAAATCGCTCATCGTCGTTGCTCATTGTCGAGTACAAAGAGGAAGCGGTGGAACCAACAGCATTGGATAGCAAGCGAAAGGGGTGCACGTTGATCTATTTGGATTTCAGCTTAACCTCATGCTCTCTTTGTATCTTCCCAACACACCATGCCCAATACATACATACATGATCGACTACTAGTATTATGAATACAACACAATGGATGTTTGGGAACTTGTTACGTACGCGGGGGTCAAGGGAAGAGGGTGAATATGACTATTTTAAACGTTGTTGGCTGGTGGTGCAATGTTGATGGCTATACTATCTTGATCGGTGGATGGAGTGAAATAAAAGCCGGCCAGCAGAACTATGTAACTCAGGGTGAGAATGGATCCCTTAAAGTAGTTGGATTTGCCTTCTTGATAGGTATAAGTGAGCAAAAACACCGAAAAGATCACACAAATGACATCCCAACGAGGGAAGATAAGACTACATGAACATGATCTCTTAGCGTCAGAAGCACTTTTAAGCCTCACAAACCATTACCTAAATGTATATTGTGCAAGTTCTTCCTTTCCCCAATTGTACCATAATGAAAACGCAACCATGGCTGGGATTTGTAATAAACACACTTGCAATGCATATGCTGATCCGATCTCCATACTAAATACACAATGATAGCCTTCTTGTCAGCCTCTTGATGTAAAAGTCATGGCACAAAAAAAACGCAATAGCTTTACCTGAGAACAATGTTACCATAGAGGGCGAATGAAATGGCGTTCATGAATTCAGTAATATTAGGAACCTATGCATTGTGAAGCATTAGACATCGTAAAGATAAATGACAATGGTATAGTAAGAACTCACCAAGGCAAACAAGGTTAGACCAAGGAACTTTTCATCCACTGCCAGGTTTTTCATGACCTCATCAACAGTATCCACCAAGATCTCGGCAACAATCGAGTAGAGCAGGGTGCATCCAAAAAGAATAGTGAAACTCTTGCCTTTGCTCCAATTGGGGGAATCATGTCCAGCCGCTTCCTCTTCCTCAGCTTCTTCCTCTGGCTCTCTCGCATGGATAAATGCTGATGCAGGCACGGGTGCAGATCCCACAACTAAATTCTCGCCCCTTCTTCCTGATTGAGAATCGATGCCATGGTGTTCGGGGTGACTGGTTGTCATGGCAACATAGGGTACATGTACATTGCCATCTTTCAAAAAAAAAAGCGTAAGCAAGATATCGTCATATAAAAGGTAAATCACACTCACCACTACCAACTCGGTGCTCCAATGTGTCATGGTGTTGGCCGGGATGTTGTGGGGGTGGTGTTGACTGCTGCTGATGGATAAGATGCGAAATGATATGACCAGGCATCAATTTTTGATAATAGGACAGCTGCTGATGCGGTACGTTGTGTGCGTTGCCGTTCTGGTCGTGTTTTTTCCATACCATATCCACGTGCGTTCGCAGGCTAAAGACAATGCCAATCACATAAGCCTATAGACGCTTGGTTAGTGTACTATGCCAAGTAAAGAACAACCAAAAAAATCATGTACTCACGGATGGCAATATCGCTGCACAAAACCACATAAGAGGTTTCACTTTGTTTTGATAAACAGGATCGATGGTTGGATTCATTTGATCGAAATAGCACCTGGAGCACGCAATGTTGCCATCGTCGGCGTTTTCAGGGCATCCACTGCACCGAAGCTCAAACTAGGAACAAGATGTCAATTACAACATACCACAAAAACGATGCTGTGATGCTTACCGATCCGAACATTTGATAGAATAAAGTTGGCGTAAGGCTTCCGATGATGGCCATAATAAGCATTGTTGAAGTCACCTCTTTATCCCGAATACCAGTGAGTTATCACAGCTTTCTTTTGCACCCAACACGTGTGTACATACCTGCACTCTTTGCATTGAATCTTTGCTGTTTACGTTTGACACCACCGCTAATCATTGAACATCCTGGCATCAACAGGACACCTGCCATGACACTTCCAATCAATGCACCTTCCACCAACGCACTCTTGCCACCCATAAGCGCTACTGCATACAAGATGATCTCAATGATACTGAGAAAAAAAGACTCCTTTGTTAGATCATGTCTCCAAGATAGCCTCTCCTCCTCCTTTCATTTGTAGACATACCTGCCAAATGATGCATTGAGAAAGGCGCCAATACCCATACTTGATTGCGCCGAGACGGAAGAAATGCCCATGCCAATATAGTATGAAAGTGGAATAACAGATGCGAGAGCAAGCGTGAAAACGACAGGCGGTTTGGTGATGAAAGCATCCTCGGGAAGGTAGTGTTTGAGCACGTAATCATCAAAGATAACAAAGAATACCAAGGGCATGAGATTGATGAAGATGATGTTGATGCCATCATAGGTATACTTGTAATATTGCCATCCAATAGCTTGGTAGGTGCAAAGAAGAATAACAGCAGGGCGTCCTGTTTGTGTCATGTATGCTTGACCAGAGGGACTTGATTTGAATCGAAGGCTAAGTGGATGCCGCCGTAAATGTCTCAAGAGAATATAGTTGAGCTTGGCCATTGGAATGGTGATGACACAAAACCAGCATATTGCAGATACGACAAACATGAGAGGTGCTAATGTAAGGAAGCATTAGTGTAAGGAGGAGGAAGAGCAAGGAGATAGATACGAAAAGAGAGAGACACTTGCCAACAATGGTAAAATAAACAAGGTAGTACATCCATCCTGCAGGTCCGCTCTTTAAGATTGACATTGCCAGACTTTGTTTTCTCGGTGTGGTGGGTCGATCCAAAAGACCTGTTTCCTCGTCATCTTCGGAAGATGCAGCAGCAGCAGCAGCAGCTGTTGGATCATGTGGCGTTACTTCATCACCATGGTGTTCAACGTAGCGACCAAATGGCCATAAAAGGTAGATGGCGAGTTCACGCATGACACGGGAGTAAGCACCGCCGTCGGGTGGTACAAGAATCAAGGGCACCGAGAGAATCAGCATGACAAGAGCTAGCCACCAGCCAAAGATAAGCACCCATAAGATGTTGCCTGGATTGAGAAACAACTCAGGAGACGATGATGGCGATGAATGAAGAGCACTATTCGCCTTGCGTACCACCGATCGCGACTTTTTATACAGTGCAGGCTTCCAAATGGGCAACCCAAAAGGATGCCGTTTGTTCATTTGCTATACAACATTGAGTGTCATGAGATCGTTGTACAACTCCCATTACCGCATCCTCCTCTTCTTACCTCTTGTCTATCCTTGAGTGTCATTTCTCTGCTGTCAATGGAAGCTGCATCGTCGTCATTGTCACTTTCATGGTGTCGTCCTTTGTGTTTGCGTGACCTGAGCTGTGCCGAAGACGAAGCTGCTGCTGTGCAAGCTGTTGGATCGCTGTTGGATGTTCCCATAGTCGCTTTATCATCGTCATCGTTGCTGTCGGCACGAGAAATATGCACACGCTGATCTGAATTCTCTGGTTGTTGTTCTTGTTGTTGCTCGATGGCTCCATAGTGCTGCTGCTGCTGTTGTTGTTGTGATGGTGATGCAGCACGCCTATCATCCATGGTTGGGTTGGGGGAGGGAAAGAAAGAGTGAAACCAGCGATGATTCAAAATTCGATTATGCAGTAAATGTGTGCGAAAAAAAGAGCGCTTTATAAATCCTTTGACATGACGAACAAAGTTTGTCAGGTGAAGAAGGTGCTTGAGATTCCGATCAGTTGAAATAGCAATAGCTTTTTGGACACAAGGCACAAGGTTGCCACTTTTGTGCAATATCATCTGCTAACTCATTACATCATTTGCCGACATCCCCTTATTCATCTTGCATACTACAGACATACATATAGAACATACATATCAAACTTGGTTATAGCAATATGAACATAATAAATGGGAGTTGACTGCATTCAACAAGAGATCGTCATCCTCATAATATTACCAGTTCGTTCCCTGCTCGATGTCTTGTTATGGTTGATTACGCATTTCTGAAACCGAAAAAGTTTCATATGCGTTTATCTAATCACTTGGTCCCAGTGCTTGTATGCAACAAGTTACAGAAGAGTGGTTTGTTTACACTTGCACATCATAGCTGCCGCTTCCAACTAAGCTGCCTACATATACTTGAGCCGCCAATAAATATTGGTTCTATTCAAATGAGAGTGTATGCGATCGTACTTAACCAGCTAGTGATCATGCCGACTATCACTATAGTAGAAAGCGTCATTTTGATCTTAAATAGCGTTACACATCCCATTGGGAAACAATGACACTCCTTCCTAGAACGAATATGTGTAACAATGATCTTGCAGATCCTATTACTTGTTTCTCAAGAACAATGAAAGTTCCAAACACACGACAAAATGGATGGCAGCAATCATACATGGCATTAAAAGCAAGCCTTCCATTATAGGTATCAAAAGACTTAAATAGGAAAACGCACCGACAAGCATATAGGCAAGGTTACTTTGGTTGTTTATTGTGTGCTTTCATGCAAAAAGTACGTGGATGGCCTTTTGTTTGTTTGTTGTTGGGGTAATTTGACCTGTCGGATCGATCACCCAAGGGCGAGCACATTTGAACTAATAAGTTTTCTTCTCATCATTCGCCATCTTAAAAATGTGAGAATGCGTAGCTTTTTTATATATGTAAATCGCCCATGGTCCCCATGGTGGTAGTCATGGAAACAGAAGTGGGTGAAGCATCATTCTTTATAAAAGTCTCATCATAGCTGTCGGGGAATGATTAAACAGCGATTGATATTAATGCAGCCAAAAGAATCCCATTAGCACTGTGTGCATGCATAAAAAGTCAAATGCAAAAGGTGATGTGTATTGGACATAGGGTGGTAAATGATCAGGTATATCTTCTAGGATGCTCAGATTGGGAAAGTGGATGTCTGTATGTGTTGGGCGTGTATGGTGGAAATGTTGTTGGGAATAAAGAATAGAGATATCATCTAAGGAGAGGCGTCCGCTCATCCTGCTCATTAATAGAAACCGCAATGGCGTCATCGGGATGTCGAGGAGTTGTAGGCGTTGATGGGGGTGACGAAGATCTCTTGACATCATGGTATCCTAGAGCCGGGTTGACTTTGACAATGGTATCCACGATCCAAAATTGAACTGCGTTCATGATGCATGGGAATCTGATAAACGACCAGAGTATATATAATATAGATCAGCCATTGGTTTCCATTCCAACAACAACCCATTCCTCTGATGCTTGATTTTTACTTACACGAACATGACAAAAAGAACCTGGTATCGATAATTGTCACGTGTCCAAGCCAATGCCCAAGAGCCGATATCAAACAAAAAGGGGCACAAACGAAACAGGATAAATACGCATAGTTTCATGAGACCTTCAGCAATGATAAAAACAATCGTTTGACGTGCCCAAGGCCATATACGACGACGAAGAGGTGGCTGGCCGTATTGACCACTGCGAATGTAATCGACATGCAAGTATCGTTCAAGGACCCATTGAATTGAATGCAACCAGAACCAGAGGACGCCCACGCCAAGCGTTGTATCCACCAACACGTTCAAAAAGTACCATACGCATAAATTGGTCTTGGGGCCATTCATGGGTCTTCCCACAAGGTAACTCACTGCCAGATTAAGGAAATGGATGACCCCAGCACCTATGAATTGCTTGCTCACATCGAGTGCCCTAATAATCGAATCCATCTATAAGTCATTGTCATTTGTACAGAGAGGAAGAGAGAGAGTTTTACCATATGGGAACAGGTCGTTGGGGTCGTTCTCGCCAGCGTTTATAGAGTAATACCAAGAAGGCCGTTGTTGCCAAGCTCACTTGCACCACAATGGCAAAGCCGTCAAGTAGTTTGCAACCCTCGTCGTCGCCATCGCTGAGACAGGCAATGGGCTGCTGCTGCTGCTGCTGCATATGCATAGGCGTATCGACAACTGGTTCGGAATCAAATGCAGTGGGTGACATGGGAATCAAACGAGGATCGGCGAAAAGCAACGATGGGCTGCGGGGAGCCAGAAGTGGCAGGAGTAAAAGTTGCATAGACACAGCAGCGGTGAGAGAAATAAGGAAGAGAGCAGCTGCACAACACATAGCAGCTAAATGGAGAAAGCCCATCAGTGTAGGTTTCAGCTCATATTACGTCACTTGCTCCATGATAGAGGAATGCACCCAATTGGTAACCAAGAGGAATGAATGGATGGGGGCCCATTGCTTTGGAGAGAACACCATGGTGAATTTAGGCTCTCGGTAAAAGAGTCCCGATCATCTGTGATCCATGCACACAGTTTCCCACACACGCCTAGAATCGGTCCGAGCCAAGTGTTCTTGGCAACAACAACAGTAATAGCCATCCCCAATGTACATCCTCAATTCATTCACATGGGTTAATATCAGTATACCTTCTTTTCCAATCCTCCCTTTTTTTACTCCACTTTGCCCAATGTTTGCCCATGCTCAATTGGGGTTTCCTGATTTGAACTTGAAACTTGCTCCTCCTCTTCCTCCTCCTGCAGCACATCATTTGGAATACCTTCTTGACAACCAAACCCCAATCTACCTATGTTGTAATTGCCATTCTCATATAGCAAGCTACCAAGCTATCTTATCTCGTACATTTCAAGGAAGGGTAATTGTAACAATGGCAATAAGAAAAGATGTCCTTTCATTAACAACGTTGTATATTACACAGCATGGATTGGCATATCTAGCATCGGAGGTGGTTAATGTGTCACACAGTATCCATCACAACCGCACCCTTTTAACAGGGCGATACATTGTCGCTAATGTTACATGCAAGATGTGCGGAAACAACCTTGGATGGAAATACCTCACAGCAGCTGAGACGTCTCAAAAGTACAAAGAAGGTCGTTATCTCATTGAAAAGGCTCGAGTAGTAAAAGAAACATCATCACAGCACGAGTGGGATTCATGAAAAGTTCCATTGGTTCTTCTAACACACAACAATGCGTGCATGGTTGATTTTATCATTGTGGTTGAAATAAAAATGGTAGGAATTAAAAGGCTTTGTGTGTGTGTGTGTGAAAGTGCGTGTGTGATTGTGATTGATTGTGAACGTGTACGTATTGTAAGGTGATATTCAAACTAAGATTGATTGTGCGTGATGATTGTGTTGCGTATGATTGTGTTGCATTTCAGGGATGAGGGCCTTGCGTGAAACGAGAAAAAGAAAACATTGGGGGGAATTTGGATGGTGATCGTTGAATGGCGATGGGGTTGTTGGCGTGGTAATTATATGCTCAGTGGACGATAATAAAAGAACATTCTTTCTAGTGGCACAATCCACATGTCAATCTTGACAGCAAACTTTGCTTCTTTGGCATTGTCTGTGATACGTGGTGATAATCAGCTGCATGATTAGCAGCACCACCTGGTCCTGCTGCTGCTGCTGGTTGAGTCCCTGCTGCTGTGTTGTTGGCATTGGCGGCTTGGTTGCTATTATCTGTTGATGCCATTTGACGTTGATTATCAGCAATGACCTTTTTGGCTGGTGCAGGTAGACCTTGACGAGCGGCTTGACGTTTTGACATGGTTTCCCATCCTTTGCCATTGTTCAAGAGCATCCAATCATAAACACCATCTTCGACTTCACCAGCATTCTTGATCACTTTGCTGAACAATTCACGCAAAAAGTCGTAATCAGGTGTCTCCTCGAAACCAAGCTTGCGAACGTATTGAAGATAGATGCCAAATTCCTCTGGAAAGTTTTCACACAAATCCTTGACGGCTGTACTTTGCTTTTTCTCGCCAATCTTCTCGTATTTTTGCTTGTTGGTGGCTGCCTTGAGACCTTGCCATGGAAGAGACCCACGCAAAAAGTACATGAAGACGTGGCCGAGTGCTTCGAGATCATCACGTCGCGACTGTTCTCGACCCAAATGGGTATTAATGCTCATGTATCGTGCAGTGCCAGAGAGACTCTTGCGTTCGCGATAAGGGATGTGCTGCTTTGTCTTGGGATCTCGATAGAGTTTTGCCATGCCAAAATCAACAATGAAGATCTGATTTGCCATTTTGGTGCCGGGTTTGCCGATCAAAAAGTTGTCAGGCTTAATGTCTCGATAAATCAAGCTCTTTTCATGAATCGTTTGCACACGGTCCAACTATCCTTTGAATGTTAGCTATATGCATGTGTGTATCGATAGATGATACGTACCATTTGTTTGGCAAGCATGGCAACCGTCTTGACCGAGAAACGTCGACCACAAATATCAAACATATCTTCAAGACTGGGACCCAGCAAATCAATGACGAGAATGTTATGGAGTCCTTCCTGACCAAAGTAATAAGCATTGGGTATACCAGCTATGTATCCATTACAAGTGAATAAGGATGTATATTTGTATAATGCCGTTCAATAAAGAACACACACTTACTCGAGCCAGCCATGATCTTGTACGTCCGATATTCGTCGCGTAGTTGTGGAGCATCACTCTTTCTTGGTTCAAACTTGATTGCCACGGGTTGGTTATTCAATAGATTGGTACCTTAACTGCTTGTGTTACTGCCAAATTGATGCATTGACATGCAGATGTACATATGTGTATGTGTACACACACACACACACACATGTAGAACGCATTTGGAATCAATTTCTCCTCACCTTCATAGATAATACCAAAGCTGCCTTCACCGATTTTTTTGCCGACTCGGTAATGGACACCGACAACATTATGAGACGAGAACGAATTGGCTGCCGTAGAAGAATGCGACTGATTTCCTGTCATGACTAGATATTACAGTAAGATCTCAAGGAGAATGCTGGCGGGCAATGAGGTTTTTGTGTATATGGAAAGGGAAAGAGGAAAATAACGGAGTGCGAGCGGATGATTTTTCAACTCGTGGCTTTTTCTTTATACTCAATGGATGTTTAGGGAGATAGATGTACAAGATAGGTATATGCCCAAGGGGAAGTGACTTCAAGTAAAAGAGATGTTGTTGTAGTAAAAGTTCAATAGATACCTTAATATGGAGTAGCGGAGAGATGATGATAAGCTTGAGAATACGATCAATGTCCTTTTCGGGCGCGTGTTGTTGTTAGGGGTGATAAATAAAAAGAGAGAATACGAGGGAGCAATGAAGGACGGGGTACGAGTATATAGCGGGTAAAGGAGCGTAGCGGATTATTTTAAAGAAGGGAATGAGAGAAAAAGGGAAAGAGAAAGAGAGAATATGGCGATACACAGAAAAGAAAACGAGATATCGAATAAGCAGCAACAGCAGGTGTTAACGGGAAACACAGCCTCTGCTCATGAAAAAGTCCGCACTTCTTTGGTGTGTCGGTAACATCATCGCATCACAATGTTCACAAACACGTGCATCGTGCTACGCTCCCTTCCCCTTTTGCACCACAAATGTCCCACCACCATCACCATCATCATCATCATCACCATACATCATTCTTTTACTACTTGTTTAATATTCCTCCTGTATAATAGTATATATATCTTTTCTACTTGAGACCACTAATGAAGTTGTCAATGTTGTATTCTTCCTCGTAGTCCTTTTCTTCCCAAAGATTCTCGAGATTTTCAATCACTGCCTTGGCCTTGCCATCACCAACATCAGCTGTACTTGCTGCTGCTGCTGCACCCTCCTTTCGTTTCTTCTTGTTGGTGGAAGAGCTCTCATCACCTGCAACACTGAATAAATCGAGAATTTGATCCGTATCCATGCTCTGGAGACCCGAGTTTTGCTGATTGACAATGGTATTGGCAATGTTGAGCTTGAATTTTTGTAGACCCATGATCTTTTCTTCGAGCGTGCCACGCGTGATGAGACGATAAACGTTGACAACCTTTTTCTGGCCAAGACGATGTGCTCGATCCATAGCTTGCAAGTCCTTCATTGGATTCCAGTCATGTTCCACAAAGATGACGGTATCGGCACCTGTCAGATTCAATCCCAACCCACCCACGTGTGTCGTCAATAGCAACACGTCGATCGAAGGATCCGCGTTGAACTTTTGTACAATGTCGTGTCGTTTACTCGCGTCCACAGAACCATCCAATCGCATGTAGCTCACTGTTGGCATCAACTTTTTGAACAAATCATTTTCAATGATATCCAACATCGTCTTAAGTTGACAAAATACAAGTGCTCGATGTTGACTAACAGCACCCGCTGCCATGGCTGCTGGATCGCTTTCTGATTCTGTTGTCGTAGCCCCGATACCACATTCGCCAAGCAACTGCCTGTTGTTGTTGTTGGGGATTATTAAATTAATATCATTCCGCATTTCGTGTGTCACACACTCACACCCCATCACCCATAACGGGGGGGAGATAAACTTACTTGAGAGCTTGCAGCTTTGGTGCATTCTGGATGTCGTGCAAAGATGTGCCTGTGCGCGCAAGGTTGCCTTGCACCTTGGCGTAGCTCGGATGTTTCTCATTCAGCACAAGCAGTGGATGATTACACAGCTTCCGGAGATATTGTAAAGCTTGGAAAATGTGTGTTGCTGACTTGCCACCACCACCCTCCGCCGCTGGTTGTTCTTCCTCAAGATCTTGTTCCACAGCATGCTTAGTCTGAGACTTTGCAAATTCCTCATACAAAGTTTTCTATCATAGCATCGCATTAGTATTACACATATCACATAGAGCCCAAAATTGTACCTGTAGATCGCTAAGCTCACTGTAATAGTCTTGTATAATTTTGGGTGGTAAATCGTGAAGCACATCCTCTTTGAGTCGGCGAAGTAAGAATGGTAATACTTGTTTGTGGAGAGCCTCCAATGCCAGGGCACCTGCATACATACATAAAATTAAGTCACATGAATGAAATCAAGCGTTGCTATCCATATCACATACCAGCTTCCTGTTCCTTTGAAGAGCTCTTGCTATCACGACTCGCAAGGATCGGTTTGCCAAATCGCTCATTAAAGACCTTTTCTGAACCAAGGAAACCAGGCATCAAAAAGTCGAATAATGACCATAATTCCAGCACATTGTTCTAATCATAGGTATATCAGATTCCCGCTCCTTTCAATTCCAAAAGACATATGACGCATTACCTGTATTGGTGTGCCTGAAAGGATGAGACGATGATTGGATTGTAAAGTCTTGATGGCTTTTGTAATCTTGGTCTTCGCATTCTTGATAATGTGGCCTTCATCGAGAATACAATAGTTCCAGTGGATGCGGGATAAATCGTCAATGTCGTTGCGGATAATGTCGTAGGACATGATAACGATGTCATGATTCTTGATGCTAGCCCGTAACCTAGATACGTATCCTTGTCAATATTTGTTGACATCACTCACATTGGATCGCTTACCGTTTCCGTTCAGCCGGGCCACCAGTGTATAGCAATGGTTTGAGATTCTCCGAGTAATTGCGTACTTCGTGATACCAATGGCCTGTGAGTGTGGGTGGACATATAACAAGTGAAGGACATGGTACGGCATCGGGTGCTTGTGTTGCAGCATACTTTTGTGCACGCATGAAATGGTCACTTGCCAAAATACAAATGGATTGCAGCGTTTTACCAAGACCCATATCTATATTCAAATTAGTCTACGTATCATTGTAATGCTATTCCAACACTTACCATCACACAAAATGCCATGCAATTGGAACTTGTTGAGGAATGCCAACCAATTGACACCTTCTTGTTGATATTTACGAAGCTCGGCCTTGATCTTGACAGGGATTTCAAAGTTCTCAACTTTGGAGCTATCCAAAAGCTGCGATAGGAATTTGCGTTCTTCATCACGATAGGCGAGCATCTCGGCTGACATGCCAGGGGGATCCGGTATACCAGCTTCTAATGGCACAAGTCGAATCAACAAGGCAAAGCAATTGGTGCATATCAAGCGTACGGCATCATCGGGATCACTCATGCGACCAAGTACTGGTACAATAAGGAAGATGGTGTATGGGAGGATCTTGGTATCCAACAACTGAATAATATGGTAGACGAGCTCCGCTGCACCTTGTCGATGGACCACATTAACTGAATCACCAAGCAAAGGAAGGACGTTTTCAATAATGATCTCCATGGCTTCGGTTGTGATGGTGTTGGCGATGGTTGCTAGGCAAGTTGCACTGACATGTCGTACAAGCTCGTAGCACGATTGAAGCCCCTTGCAAATCATAGGCACCATTTGTATCACCTGTAATTGGATATACTTGTCAATCTATATATGCTCACGAATATAGAGCATCAAGCACAACTTACATTCTTCCACAAGTCTTTGGATAGGTATGGCACCACTGTGGTCATCACCGTCAATGTATCAATCACTTCTTGGCCCACATTCAGATTGGCTTGAATAATGGCATCTGCATTGGGTACGCCGCGATTGGCTTGATCTTGGCTAAAGACCTCTTGTAACTTGGCGGATAGGCACTCCCAAAGTTTGGGTACAATATCAAACACCCGACCACCAAACTTGTTGCACAATTCACGCAATGCAGTTTCAGCACCACGCTTCATCAATTGAGCCTCCTTTTGTGCTGGTGTCAAGTTTGCTGCAGCATCTTTGGCGCCATTGTTGCCGGTCTTGCTATTGTTGTCGTCTCGTTGTACAGATAAAATGCCGGCTTGTGTCTGATTCTCTTCAAGCACAGGTGTTTTGGTTGTATCGGAACAAAGAAACGTGCAAAGATTCTTGACAATCTTATCGGTGGGGTTGACACGTCCAGTATTGCGGGCGCAAAGGGCTATCAAATCGGCAAGCGTACTTGCTGATCGACCTTGTAGATCAGCATTCTCTTCAAACTATATAGAATAATTAGCATAGGTACTTGCATACATATATAAATCTATTTCATGTGCCTACCTTGATACTATTCATGACGCTGCGAATAATTGGATTCAATTTGGCAGGTAATTCGCCAAGTTCGACCACGGCACCTGCTGTGCTTGCGTAAACATGGATCTCGACTTTTTGCTTGAGCTCTTCATAATATCCAATAGAGGCAACCACACGCTTTTGTCGTTCCTCGAGACCATCCAAGATAGCAGCACGTCCTTTGCCACGAGGGATACGAGCAACAAGTGCATTGTATGTATCACTCACAAGTGCGCTTGCTGTCTCGATAGTGAATGCTTGAATATCTTGACCAGGCATGACTTCACCAATGACCATGGTAGGAAGTGCGGGTAGCGAGGAAGATTGGATACCAGCATCAACAAATCCATTCAACATGGCTTGACACTCTCCACGGATACGTTTAAGCACATGCACCAATTCAAAGTAAAAGCTGGCGGGTTGAGTCATGCCTGTTTCAAGGCTGGCAATCATGGCTTGTGACAAAGTATGAGGGAACTTGTGTTGTGTGGCTAACAAGGCGTCTCCAGGAGCATCGCTTACACAAGAAGCATTGTATCGGGTCTTTAAGACGGCCTTTGCCCATTCTTCAACCGCCATGGCACCAAGTTGGCGTTTGATAGCCCATTGAGAAGTGATCAACGTGAGGAGAACTTCTTGATAGGACATTTCCATGGATTCATCAGGCCACATGCTCATCGCCATGCCTAATGCTGCAGCACATGCTACACGACAACGCATCACTTGCTCCGTGGTGATCAATGAAAAGTCTTGTGCAATCATTCCAGCATCCAAATTGTGGCTCGTATCACCACCAGCACCGCTTTCTTCGGAACTTCGCACATCGCTGGTAGACTTGTTGCCATTCTTTCCCTTTTTGGTGGTAGTGTTCTTTTTGTTGCTGCTAACGCTGTCGATTGTCACTTGACCACCAAGACCAAAAGCACCAGGTGGTTTGTAAAAGTGCGTAGCTACATCCAATGGTTGTCCAATAGGTGTCATAGCAACCTCAAACCAGCTACCAAGCCAATTTTGTGTGCCCGCAAGTACAAGCTGGTTGTCAACACGACCGCCAATAGTCAAATCACGCCATACAGCCAATGTCTTTTCCAATATGGGTGGTTTCTCTTCGACAACAAGGTTCTGGAATACGAGACGATAGACGCGTTCATCAAGCCAATCCGATGCTGTGCCGCATTCAAGGAACGTGAGTATGGTGTTGAGTACTGCAATGCGTACGCCTGTGATAGTGTGACGGAAGAAGGGGTATAGTCGTGGCACCAGCTCTGCAAGTGAACAACGAGCACGCACGATATCCATCACACCAGCTTGCTCAAACATTTTTGCGATTAAATCCATCACTGCACCCGTGGAAGCTGTCAAGTCGTCTTTGAGATCGATCAAACAATCCCATAGTGTTGTAATCACATCACGAATACGATCCTCGCTGCTCATACGAACAAATTCAGCTGTGATGGGAAGTAACGTAGCGGCACTGACGGCCCGAACATCATCATCAGGATCACGTAAACCAAGAATGACAGCACCCGTCGTTCCTTCAACAAGCATTTCAACCAGATCCTTGCGTACTGCCACTGCATACTTCAATCCAAGTAATCCAGCATGTCGTACTTCCCAAATTGATCGTCCTCCAAAGGCAGGGCTGTCTTGGTTGATGAGATCAAGCAGTGTCGTGTGTACTTTTTTGACAGCCTTGGGCTCCATGTATTGTAGTACAACACCCAACGTCTGTGAACATGTCTCACGCACAGGACATACAACTTGGTCGGATACGAAATCGGCAAATCGATCAAGTGCAAACACGCAAAGTAAACGAATAGCTGCATCTTCAAGCCAAGCATTGTGTGCCTTGTCATTTTCTTCCTTGGATAATCCCACTATATAGATATATACCCTGATAAGAGATCTGTTGTATGTATATATCAATCACACACGTACCACGTCTACCAGCTCCTTGACCATGGACTTTGAGAATGCTACGCAAACCAATACCAGCACCATGTCGAATTTCCCAAGATGGATCAAACAAGTCCATACATAAATGCTCACACACCATCTTGAAAGGCCATTCAACGGATGTCCTTGGATCTTGTTGAGTATCTTCGGACGGCAATGGTTTTTTGGATTCCACCACAAACTTATTGGATTGGGGTTGTGCCGTCAACTCAAATTCTATCATCATACCAATCATTAGCATTCAAAGCAGAATAAAATGGGCATTGCATCATTTACCATCCTTTTCCTTCTCGACTTTGACGGGGGTTGCTGTTGTTTTGCCTTTGAGATCAACAACACGTACTCTATTGGAAAGATACATAACATCAATATCGTTGTTCTCTTGAGTCATCATCCAAATCCCATGACCTACTTTTCCTTGTTCTTGTTCATTTTAGCATCTTGCTTCATTTTCCTCTTGAGCATGTTGCGTTCACGTGCTGATAAACCGGCCATGTTGATCTCTGTTACAGCAGGTGTAGGAGGAGGTGCTGCTGCTGCTGTTGCTGCTGATGTTGAAGTGGATGTGGTGGATGATGAAGGTGATGGACTCGGTTTTTTGGTGCCTTGTTTCTTGCTCGTGACGAGATCAGCGTCTTCTACAAGATCGACTGTATGTATGTGCGAGTATGGATCAGCATGAAATACCCTCCTTAAACCCCCCTTTTCCCTTTGTTGACACTTTACCATCCATGAACTGACTGGTCAATCCTAATCGTTCTTTGAGGTTGCGTCGTTGTAGTTCGAGACGTTCTTGAGGTGTCATATCTGAAAAGTCGATATCGTATTCTTTGCCTGCTGACCCAAGCAAGAGCTTGCCGTGAGCCAATACAGATGCCAGATCGAATTGGTCGAATGCAAGCTTGTGGACTGCATCATCTTGGTCTGGTGGAATGGTGGTGTGTGGATCGTCTTCAGGTTGCCAAGGTGGTACATGAGATGCAATAGATTCAAGTGCAAGTCCAGCTGCCCAACGCGTGTCCCAAGCTTTGCTGCGTAAATGAACAACCACCTAAAACAACAACAACATGTGAGTTGCGTGTATGGATACAACAAGCCGATCGTTTCCAATCTAACCCTTGACAGCAAATTGTAGAGTTCACCGGGATGTTGCTTTTGGATTTCACCCAACTGCTGTGCAGCCGTACGTCGAACGGACGATGTCGATCCGGTGTCCAGCAAGAGCACTAGACGATCGAGTCTTTTGTGGCACAAAAAGTGAATAATAGAACGACACCATTTTATACGTGTAATAATAGTAGGATAGTATTGGGGGATAATTATATAAAGGAGAAGGAGTACTTTACCTTGTCGCCATATGAAATAGTGGTTGCTTGCTGTGGTAGTGGGTGAATGTGGCTTTCAGGTCATTGCAAAGAGAGAGAGAAGTGCAGGACTTATATAGCCTTTTGGCGGTGCCAATGTCCTAATCCATGCCTAAAAGTCCGACTGTGCGCTCTCTCTTTTTCCCTCTCACTCACTCATTCACTCTCTCTTTCTCTCTTTTACTTGTCGCTCATGCGTCACGTGGCTCCCTTTCCATCATCATCCAAACCATTATAGACAATCCTGTGTATTCAATGTACTATCTTTTGTTCACTTGTTACATTTTACTATGCTAGTGTGCTTTTGGAACAATATCGGGGAAGGCCATTGTTAGTTGACCCGACTTAGTGTATTCTCCTATTCTACCACAAAATGCTGTTATCTATTCATGCTTGGTAATAAACATGGCTTGTAAAGTCTATATGAAATGATCAACACAACTTTTACGAGTGTAACGTAAATGTGAACCTCGTCTCTCTTCCTTTCTCATCGATATGAACAATGTTGCTGCTGGTTACTTTTAATTCTCGACCAATCGGAAGAGACATCCAATGAACTGGAAGCAATGGTTCAACAATGGCATAAATTTATAACAACGAATTAAAGAATATGTATGTACATGGGGAATAATGGATTGACATTTATCTACTCCCAATCGCTGTCGCTATCGTCGTCCTCATTGTCAGCCTTCTTCTTGTGATCGGCTTTAACCCAATCGTCACCATCCGTTTGAGATTTGAGCGGAGGAGATACCAAGCTTGGCTCTGTGGAAACAGGCTCTGAGATGTTGCTGAAATCCGTATCAGAACCTCCTTTGCTGTCACTCGATTGCTTGCCCTTGTTCTTATCATCATGCTCTTGTTGTTGGCCATCCTTGGTTGGTGTTTTGCTATGGTCGTCATCCTCATCATCCGAATCCCACTTAAAGTCAGCCTCATCATCTTCTTGTTCGTGAACACCCTTCACAATCATTTGTCGCTTTTGTTCATCTTGTTCAATGCACCATGCACGATAAAAGTAACGCTTCCAGAATGTAGTGTAATCAACCTTTACAGGTACTACATTGAAAAATCATAAGTAAACAGCCAATGTCAATATCAATAAAGCTTACATACCTAATTCATGCATCATAGTATCCAAATCAGTGTGCTGCTTCAATAAACTAGCAATCTCATCCGTGTACTCTTCAATATTGAAACCGGCAATAAAGGTTTGGTGCACTTTGGTATCCTCAGGTTCCTGCATATATGTCTCTGGATCAACACGCATCTTGGCCAACAATGCTTCTTTTCGTGTGGCACTATGACACGGTCTTAGTAATCATTATCATTGCTTTTATCAAGTAGCCACTTACTAGATCTTTGGATTGCTGCCTTCACCACCAGATCGCTCATTGGTAGTAGTATCCTCCTCCTCTGGTTCAAGCACAGTGATGGCTTTGGTAACGACATCCATCACCTCTGATCCAAACTTTTGTAGGTATTGTTCAGCATGCCGAGTACCTTGGATAACCTCGGATCGCAATTGAGTCAAATCCATATTCTCAGGCAATCGTTGTGTAGGTAATAAGCTGTTCAGGTCCAAGGCACTGATTCGTTCACGAAGAGCGGCAAAACTCATTGTATCATTGTTGTTGCTGGGGACTTCAGTGGTGGTTGAAGATGTGCCGGCAGTGGTGGTTGAAGAAGTGGAAGTACTCATATCACGATTGGACGTATCCTCATTATTGCCATCTTCGCGAAGTACTTGGGCTATCTCTTCAAAGTCGCGTCGAGTGGTTTCTACAAGTGCTTCACTCTTGTTTGTATGAGCCTATCTGATCACGATGCCCAATAAAGCAACTCACTTGTTTTTTGACAGTGTCCAATAGACTATTGAATCGTTGACCCCATCCAAAGTTGTTGAATGCTTGAAGTACAATGTCGTTATCTTCGGTGCCTTGTTGTTGATTGGTGTTGTTTGGCGTGTTGCTATTGACAGCAGCCGAGGCATATTGATACATGTCATCCATGGTGATTGCGTTGTTCAGATGCGTCAAATGAGTATGTCGACGAGTGGTGTATGTGTTTTGAGTGTGTGGAACAAAGAACACAGAGCGAGAAAGAGAGGTTGTTATGCACTCCTTCTCTAAATCAAGCATGCCAATTAAATTTTGTTGCCCTGCAAAAAGAGTTGTACAGCATTCACCCACCCACCCACCCCCC
>NW_026695322.1:212980-285157 GCF_029851405.1 Lichtheimia ornata
GATATTACTTCGTTCAGTTACGTATTGCTCCTCTTGTTGTCGTCGTCGTTGTATACCATCACTCTCCTCCCCCTTTTCAATGTTCCATCGGTCGTCGCATAGGGAAGGAAGACTTGGTCTATGATTATGGATGTACCAACGGCCACCATCATCCTTCCTCTATATTGGTAGTACTCCTCTTTTCTTATCTCATGCATGTATCCCTCCTTTTACTTCCAATACACTTTTTGCTACCATTGTAAATCATCATTCGCTTATTTCTTATCCCACACGATTGCTTTGTGTGAGCATACAAGCATTCATCTGAGAATGGATTATCATCTGATACAACAAAGTTTGAGCTCCAGCTCCTAAAACAGGCAAGGTATCGCATCATCTGCCCCTCAGCCAATGAAAATGGAGGGCGATTTCGCCATCGTCGAGCTCAAAGAGTGGTCGACAAGATGTATTCAAACGACTCCATTCTTAAAAGACGGAGCGGTGACCATGCAACGGTTGTTCCCCTCTTGTTTCCTCACACAACATGCAACCCATTCGACTCTTTACTTTCATTTACAAACTCGATATCATATTTTATTTACAATTGTGAATCCTTATTGCTGCAACGTTTACCCCTTACAGAGTAAAAGGTGCACTTGCCGCCTTGACGGGCACGACCACTATCTTCCTCAAAGGTCTTGCACACCTGATAAGGAGGGGTATACAGATGAAGCGATACTGCACCATGTTCCGGGTCAGGGTTAGCAATACGGTGCAAGCCAATCTTGTCTAAAAGGTAAGCAAGAGTTTAGCCGGTTTTGTTTTTTTTTTCTTTTAGTAATAGGCAGGGGGGAGTTGTTGGGTTGGGCGAGTGTATGTGTGGGAATTCTTAGAATCCTCCAAGAAGTAAGAAATATAACTCACCATGAATATAGGTCACTTCATTCGGGCAAAGACGTGTGAGGTTGATGACTTTCATCTGTTTTCCATCAGGTCTTTTCTCATCACCATCAGCATGTGTCACCACAGCATCAGTGATATCTGACGAATCGGCTTCCGACAACGCTGATGAATCTTGTTTGGGGGACGACGACGACGGCTTTGGCCAAGCGTATTGGGTTTCGCTCAGCTCACCATCCAATACTTTCATGATGCAATGCGACCCAGCGTGATTATGGATTGGACTAAGCACCAATAACAACGTGAGTCAGCAGGAGTACAACAACAACCATGACAATGCCGTGTGAAAATAATGACGACAAGCCCGGTTGCAAAGAAGGAAAAAGAACACCTACCTCTGCTGTCCTTTGCTCCATGCCAAGATCATGAGATTAAACTAATCGAGCCGGGAAAAAGAAATCAATATTAGTATCACAGCGACGACAACAACAACAAAATCCAACACAACGACGATGATCACACACAACACACACACACACGCCATGCCATTTGCCTTTTTTCCATCACCAGCTGAAACAGCCAAGATGAAAGCAAAAACGACATCACTCTATCACACACACACCAAACGATTTACACACCTTGCCATTGCCATCATCGATCAAATTACGAGTATAGGCACGAGAGTGATCAAAGATAGTGTATTGGGACCAATCCTTGGCATTGGAACTGTATTGCTCCATCAAGTGGATGATTTCGTTGGGATCAATATGCTCAGAGTCAAGACCACCATCAGGACCAAGCACAGTATGGATCTTTTGGATCAAGGTAGACAAGGTGAAGTCTTCATGAACTTCATGTTGTTGTTGGGGAACAAGAGGAGCCATGGTTGAAGATTTGTAGTAAGGAAGAAGTTATTGAACAAGAAGAAGTGGGACAAGGAAGAAGAAGAGGACAGCTCATCAATGGCCTTTTTATCGTTTGGCGAACATCGGACTTGGGGTGGTAGTGGTAGTCCCCCACCTCCACCTCCTCCCCCCGACGTGGACACATCATCAGCATCATCAGCTCTTTTTTACACAAACGTACGACGGTGTTAATCTGATTGTGTCAGGTCGGTGAATGATTGGTGGATTCGATTGAAAATGGGGGAATATGCAGCATTGCATTTATGTGAACAAGGTTGACGGAAAAGGTAAGTGAATGATGGTAGACCTCAAATCCAGCAAGAATGATGTTATTGTGGGTGTGGGTGTGGGTGTGCGTATGTGCTACTCGTATTATGCTTGGACATGCGTGAGAAAAATAAACATAGAGCAATGAATGATTCCTGTCGGTTAGGTTTTGAAATGTTGTGTGGGCACAAATATCAGGGCAATGCAAGCAAAACATATGGAAAAATTTATCTATCATGTGCCAAGTACCCTAAATTTCAAATCCCCCACAAGGGGAGGAAGAAGGAACCATTCATCTTGGATTTTTCCTTATCAGGTCGCATGAACAATGCACTTTTCTTTGTTGTCAAAAACAAGCGGACTGCTATCGTAATGTTTTACTACTACCCGTAAGGTACTCAAATGTAGCTTTACTATTGGTGAGGTCATCATCGACTTGTAGTGTGAATGGATGTACATGGTAGCTGTGTGGGTACTCTTAGACACATGACCACTGATACGGAGTTTCAGATTTCCCAGAGTAGGCATTTTGATTGATAAATGTGTGGATGGTGTGTGGCTACAAACATTATCGTCTCTTTTTCTCTTCTTCTTTCTTTTCATTTCAGTGGGGGTTGAATCATGGTCGCTACCAAGGAGCATTGTTTCTACTGCTTTGACGTCCTTATTGCCCATTTGCAACAAGAACAAGCTCCTGAGGCAGAGTTTGAAGATGCACCATAGTATGTATTTCTCTTATCATGTTCATGGCGTGTATATATAGATACTAAACGTCCTTTGTAGTCCTCTCTTTGTTACTTGGAATATAGCGGCCTACGACGAAAAGCATTTACGAGGATGCATTGGCAATTTTAATGCGATGCCTCTACGACGAGGGTTAAAAGAATATGCTTTGACAAGGTAAGCACAACAGGAGAGGAGGCTATTACGCCATTTAATACACACACTTACATTACACCCTACGTAGTGCACTCCATGATCGGCGATTCAACCCCATCAGATTGCAGGAAGTGCCACTCTTGTCATGCGGGGTATCCTTGTTGACCGATTTTGAAGAAGGGGACGATTATCTTGATTGGGAGATTGGTAAACATGGCATTTGGATTGAGTTTATCAATGATCATGGCCACAAGCGCACAGCTACCTATTTGCCAGAAGTGATACCGGATCAAGGTTGGACCAAGGTTGAAGCCATCGATTCATTATTGCGTAAAGGTGGTTACCGTGGCAAGATTGATGACAAGGTGCGCAAATCCATAGTGCTTACACGATACCAATCCTCCAAAAACGAGGTATCCTTTGAAGAGTACAAGAATGCACGCCCTCATATGCTAGATGCTTGATCGATTTCTCTCTCTCTCTTTTTCATATTATCTCCACCACCCTCCCCCCATCCACTCATATCCCTTCTTTTCCCGCCACTCTATATTACAAAAATGGAAGACTATGAAAGTGTCTTGCTAATCATTCGCGAATGCTTTGGTAATAAACTACCTCATTGACGGTCTCTTTGCTATTTCAATTGCTCATGCTATTGTCTTTATTGCAGTCTATCGGATACCACCAAGAACAGCTGCTAGAGGATACAGGTACATTACACTACGAGATGATGCGGTACAACGAGGGGATCTCCATGGAGTCATTGGGAGGGAGGAACTCTTGCATCTCAACTGAACAACAACCACCATCTACAGAGCGGCTGAATGGGGCGATTTGGGAAGCTCGTATCTCTGGAAGGGCCGTTTGCGTATCATTACCAAAGGTGAAAGCTGCAGTATCCGCTTGGAAGATGCCAACACTGGTAAGGCTAACGATCATGATATTAAAAGATGACATGGATTAACTTGGGGATGTTAGGTGAGTTGTTTGCATTGTGTCCATATAGTACAACGGGTAGTGCAGTGGAAGCAGTGTTGGATTCCAGCCGCTATTTTGTGTTGAAGATCGAGCATGAAGGTCTGTATACTTGGGTACCACAATATACGAATGACATGAACTGATATGGACTATGGTAGGCCGCCACGCTTTCATCGGTATGGGTTTTCAGGAACGAAGCGATGCATTTGACTTTAATGTGGCCCTTCAGGATTTTGCAAAGTGAGTAAATTCAACAAGGAACATGATGTGAGAGACCAAGACACGAAAGCTGACCGATGAATGTATAGACAAATCCGAGCTGAAAAGCAAGCTGTTGAACGAGCCAAACAAGCTGAACAACTCCCAAAAAAGGATTACAGTCTCAAAGAAGGACAAACCATCAGCATCAGCATTGGTAACGTAGGGGTAAGTATTATTTGTTATTTGGGAATGACGGGATAGAGATGCTAATGGAACTATGCATTTTCAAAAGGCCAAACGCACAAATCGACCCAAGCCAGCAACCCCTGCCACTGGTGGTGGTGGTGGTGGATCGAGCGCAGGTGGTGCCATTCCTCTTCTTCCACCGCCTCCTTCTGCAGCACAAGTCAAACAACAACAACAGCAACAACATCGTAGCAATAATTTGATTTGATTATTATTATAAACCACCCTCTCTCGCTTTGAAACAATTATTGATGTGCCATCCACTTGTGTGTGCGTATATGTTTTGGAAGACAAGAGAACATCAGGAAGCAATGTTGATGCGAGTCTCTCACTCCTGCATTTATTCTTCTCCGGCAAAATAAAGGGGTTGAGAAGATAGAGACATGATGGTGATGATAAGCCAACAGCGAACTTTTTCGAATGATAAACAGCATAATGAAACTTTATTGTGAATAAAGGGTAACTACAGTAATACAATGAGTGTTGTTATTGTGATGATGATGGTGGTGGAAGCTCTTTGTCCCACGCCAATCCATAAAAGAGGGTATGTTTCGTGTCATTATTTGGATCATGTGATGATGATCATGATCATGATCACCATCCAAGTAGGGCACCGGTTGACACAGCCAAGGCGGCATAAACGAATCCGATAAAAGGTTTGATGAACGATGAAGCTGCTGCTGCTGATTGAGAACCATTGGGTGCCATCCCTGGTGAAGTAGGGGCTGATGCATCTTTTGCATCTTCAGGTGGGCCCACTGGATGCTGCACGATTTGAACATTAAGATCCTTGGCCACAGCTTCGCTCTTGGCAGTTACCCATTCAAGCAATCCCCATTCGGCACCACCAGTAACATTGGGTGTAGCACCCGCTGCTACACCTTCCCAGAGGTTTTGGGTCACTTGAGGAAATGTCCATCCAAAGTTGATACCAGGTGAGAGTTGCTTGATGGATCGATCCCATTCAAGATCGGGCAAAAGGAACTTTTGATACTCGAGAACACGATTCGTGAGCGTGTAATTGTTGAATAAAATGGCAGTTGTGTTTTTCAAATACGTTTCAAAACGTGTACGCATCTGCGGGTTTTGCAGCAAATTGTTGATCAGTACGCCACCTGGGAAAAGTTGGGGATAGTTTTTGTACGATGTAGCAACAAATTGACGATCCTGTGCAAGATTGACACCAAAGGTAGCGTCAAAGTCTTGGCCAAGGTAATACCATTTGTTGTTGTCTGTTGGATCACGGTAGGCACCATCGTTGGTTTGCTCCATCCAATAGCCGTCCCAATGACCAGCAAGGAATTCCATCACCATGAAACGCATGAATTGGTCGAGGTCAATAGCCTTGGACAAGTTGGCTACTTGGTTATCATCCTTGTAATTCGTATGATTGATTTGCTCAGAGATGGGTGCCAATGCACTTGAATCCTCGGGACTTGCAGGATTGGGAATCCATGATCCGTACTCGTCCGTGGAAATTTGAAAATCGGCACCAGATGCACCATCATAAAGGGGACCCAATTGTTGTGGTGGTTTGCCATCATAGAATACTGCATTGATGTATGAATACTGAACGATATCATCCAACATGCAAAAGGTGCCGAAACCTTGTCCATTAATGTAGAATCGCACGACATTGGCATCGCCTACATAAACTCCCATGGCTTGCAGGATATCGGAATAGAGCTTCTCACGCATTTGTGTTGGGTCTTCCTCCATATGTCGTAGCTTGATATAGTTACGATTGTAGATGTTTTGTCCTTTAGGCAACGTCCATCTCCAGCTTTGTTTGTTGTTGTTGTGTTTTTTTCCTGCTCCATGAATACCAAAAGAGCATCCCTAGATGTTTAAAACTTGCATTAGCTATCAAGAAAAGGAATTCTGTAACACCCTATTGTTGTACTTGCCTTGTACACAAGTACTTCTTCGGGACCAATAAATGTAAATTTGGTATCATTGTATAAGGTGGCAGGCACGTTCTTGACAAGATTATCCATGTCAGCAGGGTTGCCGGTCATGAAAATGGTGGGTATATAGTTGGAATCAAACATGGGTGCTTCCTTGCCACTACGTGTCCATGGCTAAGTCATACATTGTACAAGTTAGTATGTTACTGCATGTCATCAAGTAATCAAGCTTTACATTTTCAGGGATAGGGAATGGCAGCTTAGGGATGTTTGCATAGGTAATTGAACGATTAAAGAAATCATTTCGAGTCTTGTCACGGCCTTCTTCCAATGTTCGGTCAAAAGGCTCAGCATTGCCACCAGCCACGTACTGCATGCTTTGTTTAGTATATAAATGCTAAAATGATCCGCCTCCTTTCCATCATCGGATCCATTTTTGTCAATAGTGATAATACCTTGTATTTTGAATCAGGAGAAGCATTGGCATCACCTGTAAAGTAAGGCACGTCTGGATCAGAGGCAGTAAGCTTGGTGAGTTGACCATTGACTGATACTTGAACATCAGTGGCACCAGGAGCAACGACACGGAAAGTGACAGCTTTAGCAATAGCCGCCAAGAATAATAGATCAAGGATCTTTCTCATGTGATGAAAGGTGGAAACAAAAGAAAGAGAGAGAAAGAAGAAGATGGATGATGGAAATTATGGAAGGAGAAGATCGACTTTATAACTTTTTTTTTCTTGTTGATGTGCATGATGTTTTTGTCTATCCATGTATGTCGAGTTGTTAGGAGCAAACAACCATGACCTCACGTGTGAGCGCATGGTTAGGAATATCTATCCAGGTGCAGCTATGTTATGTGATAATCACTAAAAATATGTACGTACACAGTGGGGTCATTCAAGGTGGGTGGGTGGGTGGGATTATGCATGTGGCTATACGTAGATTAGGGGCTTATGCTTTGAGGGATTCCAGAAAAGAAAATAATGCAGCAAAATGCTTTTATCGGATAAATAGTAATCATTTACATGTTCAGGGACAAGCGATATTGCTTAACACAGCACACACGCACACGCTTGGGATACGCACATACTCAAGGATCAATCAATCCCTTGATTGAAAAAAAGTTGGGATCCTATCGGAGGTCCGAAATACTCGATCCAATCATTGTTCCACACCACACCACACACACCACCTAAGAAGCATCAATCAATATCCGTGCTTTACGCGGGCCGCGCTTTATTCTCCTCTCCTCCTCCTCTCCTCAACCTCTTTATTCTTTCTCGCTCAAGATGATTGATGTCACAGTATCCAATGACGGCGACAGGATCCTCTGCAAGGAACACGCTCTTGAGACATGTACAGATTGCGACATTGATTGGACCTCGCACAATGCTCTCGCTGCAACACTGAAACAAGTCAAAGAGATTCCTCCACCCAATGCTGCCAATCCCGTACGTTCAGCACAAGTGAATCGACTCAAGGAAGAAGGCAACAAGTATTTCAAGAGTGGCAACTATACTGAAGCTGTTCGTTTCTATACCATGGCTGTGGACCTTTCGTGGGGACGTCCTTTATGGGAACCACTCGCATTCCAATACGTGCGTGAAGAGTTATCTCCTGTATTGTCAAATCGATCAGCAGCACACTTGGCTATGGAGAATTATGTCGATGCTTTGGTGGATGCGGAAATGGTGACTCGGTTGAAGCGCGAGTGGAGCAAGGGATGGTTTCGAAAGGGTAAAGCCTTGTTGGGCATGAATCGTTCTCAAGATGCTGCCGAGGCCTTCCAGACAGGATTGCGATTCGATCATGAAAGCGAAGAGCTCAAGAAAGCATTGGCCGAGATTCATCAACAAGATGCTTAACGACGAGTCCGCCATCATTATCACACACACACCATCCTTTACTATACGCACACACACACACACAACCCTATTTGAATCATTGTTGACACACACTCACACATCTACACTCACGACATCCCATGTACGACAACCATTATCCTCAATTACCCATTAAAAGATCATCCTATTTTTATATACACATACATCACAAAAGTTTGGATTTTATTTTTACTCTTCGACAACACGTCCCTCTAAAAGTAATGGATGGGTGGATGAGCACATCATCATCATGCATCTTCTTTTCAATTGACTTACGCTTATCAATCTCGAGTGGATTGCCTGTAGCTTCCTGGTAAGTGTCACTGGCACGTTGAGCGCTCTTCATACGTGATTCCTTGGACCGACCCATGTTATGGCTTTGAGCAACTTCGGCAGCAACATGTCGATCAGGGTCACTTTGGTTTTGGCTAAATACTGCTGGATCATTGCGTTCTTCATCTTGATTGTCGGCACTCCAGAAATCCGAATGAATGTTATCCTGTCGTTGGTCAGCAGGGACATAGGCTATGTATGTATATAAGAGAATTTAGTTTTAGTTACATTTGACACATGTACATCTCCCTGCTATGTATGACTTGCCATTATCTGCTTCATTGTAATTGGCATTTTGGGTCTCGCCCTCTAAAAAGACTCATGGCATGAATAAATGAAAACTATTTCATTGTTTGCTTAATTACGTACCGCGGTATCCAAAGACACGATGAGGATCATTCTTATCCTCAACAACAAAGTTAGCGTCGTTGTATTGGCGTTGTTGTTGTTGCTTCGACATTCTTAAAAAGACAATGAAACTTGCAAAAAAGAAATGCGTGGAATGCTTTATAAAGTTATATATATATAAAAGGTGCGTTGTGTGAGATGATTGCGAAGATATTACGTCAAGATAAGAGGAGCTTTGTGTGCGAGTGTGTTTGAGAGGAAAATTTGGGGACGATGAACAATAAACAAAAGAGAATGCTGTAAGAGGATAAGTATGACAAGGGAGTTGAGGGAGGGAGGGAAGAGGACAAGGGAGAGAGAGTGAAATCTGAGATACAAGAAAATTTCATGCAGGAACGGTGGTTGCTAGCTTATTTTGACTTTGGCATTTCAAGAACATGACCTGGCATGACGTATTTCATTTCATTGTTGTCATCCTCGAATTGTACTTTGTAAGTACCCGGCGAGCTAACATCCTTGTTCTAAATAAAACGTCATATGAGTCAATCTTAATATCCGTTGCCTAGCAACCACTTAACGTACCTGTTTTGGGGGTAGTATCACCGTTGCCTTGTAAAAGCAAGTCGTTCCCGGATACAATGCTAGCACATCTTGTCCTGCTTTGAGCTCTGGAAGGTGACGTATCTCATGGCTTTCTGGCACGGCAATAACATGCCTTGATGGTATAAAGTATCGCCTGTGGATGAAAAAAAGAAAAGTTCAATAACGTCATCCTCATGTCAATGTGGTCAATCTCCTCCTATTAACTTACTGTTTTTGCCCAGACTCATCTTGATCTATATCCTCAACATGATACCTACAAGACCCATGTGAGCATTGCCATCCATATCTCGAGTCCATGAAAACACCTACTTGTTCTTGTCGGGATGAAAGCTGATAACCACTGCAAGGATCCATTCCTCATTCTTATCCTTTTGCTTTGGTTGTTTGGCAGCGACCTAAGATTGCCCATTGTTTAGCATCATGTTGTCATTCATGTTTCTTCTCTTCCCTTACCGTGATACCAGGAAGAATGATGTCACTGTAAAATCAACGATTAGATGGGATGCATAAACTTGTATAACGTGTTGGTCGCACACATTAGAAACCCACCTATTGGATTTTTTGCCTGATCCAGGTGATGCATGCTTGAGCTCATCAGCTTCAGTTTTCCGTTTCTTGCGTTTTTGCTCTATATCATGAATGCATGAATCAATCATCCCATTACACACCCACACACCCACATGATCCTTCATCATCATCCTTGTTTACCATTACTGTTTTCGGATGCTTCTCTCAATGCAATCAAGACGGATACTTTCTCAATGATATCGTTGATGGTCCTAGATGTGGGGCATGTATGCATGAGATGATGATACGCGGATCACATCCATTCGACTTTTGGCATGTTACCTTGACTCGGTGGATGACAAGCTGATACCATTCTGGTAATACTCCTTGAGACGTTGAGACAACGTGGACGAGATGCCTACAACAATAAGGATGATGCTCTCCATGTCAACAAGCTTCTCCCATTGCCTATGCTGGTCTCCCTACCCACCTTCATCAAAATTGACAGCAAGGTGGATCTTGTTGATATTGTTCAAGACTGATTCGGTTTCCTTTTGGATGTTCTCCAATTTGGCGAGAGAGGTGCATATTTGCTTCCAAAGACTGAGCTCTTCATTGGTCTCTTCCAACGATGCTGATCGTGATGTCCGTGATTTGCGATCCATGGAATATCACAACGCACTGGTGTAAGTATATGGAACAAAGCTATTGTTGTGCGGAGAATGTGTCGTTGTCGGAAGGCTTCAAGTTAACGTGTGGTAAAAGATAGGATGCGCGTGGGCGAACGTGCCGCGTGTGTGTGTGTGTGTGTGTGTGTGTGTGTGTATGAGAGCCAATCTCCCATCATCCTTTATCGTTGTCGTGACTGTGGAGAACACCATCCAACTACTATTGCCACCCTTTTTACAACACATTGAATAAAGCAAATTTGATTTGAAGGGAGAAGACATCATTAACGTGCGTGTGTGATTGTATTAAGAAAGCGTAGATACCATAAAGAGGCATGCAAATGTTGGGGGGAGAGAGTGATTGGCGGCCTAGTGTAGACTATATACAAAGCATGGAGTCGATAATAAAAAAAAGAACAAGAAGTAGAAAAAAAAGGTATGATGCGTGTGTGTGTGTGTGTGTGTAGTGTGTGAGTGTGAGTGTTTGTGTGTCAGTGTGCATGCATGATTGTGAGAGTGTATAAAAAGATGTGGTGTGGTTGTGGTAGAAGAAAGAAAAAGAAACCATATCTATGAAGATGAGGATGATGAAGAGGAGATGCGGCGATGCAACATGGGTGAAGAGGAAGGAGACGATGCGTTACTGCTGCTGTTGCTGCTATTGTTCTTGGGAGCACACATAAGAGGTAAACGCTTTCTTGGCAACTCCACAACGATGCGTTTCCTTCGTGCATTTTCTTGACAAGCGGGATCACAGAACCAGGGTTCATCACCCGCCACAAAAGCATCTGATAATTGATGGTGTGGTTCTGCACATTGTTGATGCACAGCTTTTGGACAACCTTCACAGCGCACCAACACATTTCCTTCCCATGATTCTTGATGATGGCACACTGAGCAAAATAGCTGAAGCACAGGTCTATCACGATCATGGATAGCTTCGTTTGCAAATCCTGTCAGATCAAGGCGTGGTAACTTGCATGCAAATCCATAGCCCTTGTAATCGCATCCATGTTTACTAAAAAAAAAGTTGACAACATGATAAGTAAAATTGTTGGCCGATTCAACGCGTTTGGTGCACGTGCATCTACCATGGAAATGGTAGAAACATCATTCACACACACATCACCCCTGCCCTGAAAGTCTATACTTACTTGCACAATGTCCGCTTTCCCCATGGTCCAGGGCGCCAGTTGACACCTTCAGTGGTGCCACAGTATCGGCACCAGTCAACATTAGCCTTGGTCAACTTTTGATAGATCGTGGGTTGTTGCGTTGGGCGTGGTTCAACAAGTTGTTGTTGCTGTTGTTGTAACTTTTCCTCTTCGGCTTCTTCAAAGAGCTCAGCGCGCTCTTCCCACGAAGCGGTTGACTCGTTATCATCGGCTGCTGAAATGGATTGGAGATCCGCAACACTGCCAAGGAAAAAGGAAAGGTTCAGTTTCCCACCCAAATGGAAATTCCCGTCACTTTCCAGCTCCATCAGCTTACCTTTGGGTATCATCATCATCCGATGATTCTTCAGTTGAGGCATCCTCCTCAAAATAATCCATCAAGGGTGAACCGGGTAGGCTAACAGCATTGCTGGTTTTGGCCTTCTTGACGTTATCAAGGGTGGTGGTGGTGTTATTTCGGGAACGTCGTTTGCCAAGCAAAGAAGGTTGCTTTTTCTTTGAAGATTGTTTCTCGGCGGCAGCAGCAGCAGCATTAGCGCCCTTGTTGGTAGTGGTGGTGGTTTCATTAAGATCGAGACCAATAAAAAACAATGGATCGTCGTCTTGAAGTAAGTCAGAGGGAGAAAAGGAGGCAACATCAGATTCGTCGCTATCACTTTGCCCACAGATCGAGGAGCCTTCAGAGTCTCTTCCTTCCGTTGTAGTCATTGCAGGAGAGAAAAACACGTCCTTGACTAAATCCTTGCTATGCTCAACGACCATCGTATCATATGTAATAGTGGCATTCTCCAGGGTATGATGAATAGGTGGAGGGTACTGTGGGATGGGGGTGATATAGAATCATGCGTTGCCAATGGTGAGTTACGGAGTAAAAATAGAATGGCACGACGACGACAACGACAAACATGGGTATAAAAATGTGTGTGTGTGAAATGTGTGTGCATTGTGTTGCTATGCACTTTATGTCGTCGTCATCGTCGTAGGGATAAAAAACATTGGGCACTTACGGCAGTGGTGTGTGTAGCAAGCCGTGGATAATGGATGGGAGCAGCTGCAGCTGTAGTAGTAGTAGTAGTAGGCAGCGCCAGATAAGGTGGCAGCTGGTAATAATAAAAGGGTCCAGGCACAAACATAGAAGGCACAATGACTTGGTTGGGTTGTTGTTGTTGCTCGGGCATCTTTTGTCGTGGTGCGATGCGTTGGCTAATATGATACAGATCTTGCGTCGACATTGGGAAAAAGCAGAAGGAGTGGGTTGATTCAAGATAGCGAGTCTTATATAGGAGAAAGCACAAGTACGAAATTTGGGGGGTGAAAGCGGGGGGTGTCTAAAAAGGTCAAAGGGGGTGCGATAGCGATGAGGGGGAACAAGTGGAACCTGGATGTGCAGAGCCAAATTAGTTGCTGTTACTCAAACGTTTATTAGTTAGAGTCGATAGTGGCAAAACAAAACAAAAAAGAACGCAACACAGACATCGTGTCACATATTCTGGGCCAAGTCGAGTATACATCAATTACAACTCACATCAATTGCACACCCACGCCTACCCAAACTTGCATCCACATTAGCCCAGCCCAGCGAGTTGTAGCCTATACCTATACGCTACGCACGCACACCCATTATGAGATCCATTCTCCGCCTTGTTCTCGCTTATCCTTTGCACACACATAATCTCACTCCATCACTCACACGCTCACACACACACACACACACTCCCTCCAATATCCTCCTCCCTCACACATATACCCCTTTAGATTTTTCTTTGTTTCTTCCCCTTTTCACACCACTATCATTCCCCGGTAAAGAAAAAACCAAGTGTGTGTATTTATGTGTGCGTGTGTATGTGTGAGGTAGTCAAATTACCTATAAGGAGGTGGGAGATGTAAGAGATGTTTGAAGGAGGAAAGGGACCCTTATGCTTGATCGTCCGACATGGGATTTGGCAGCATGCACGCTCGATACTCATCACAAACAAAATATCCACCAAGCTGAATATGCACTATACACGGAGCACAGTGCGTAGCACCACACCTCGTGTTCCCTTCAAAAGCCTTAATTGGGGGACGAGTGATATTTTTGGGGGGAGAAAGGTGATAATGAACTAGGGTATAGCATGATGTTGAATTGTTGACGAGCAGCAAGGGAGATGTTGTTACCTGACGTTGCTGAAAAGGTGGGCCTAAAACTTGTATAACGGGTCTTTCATTTTTTATGCTTTATTGATTGCTATCATTGCCCACATACCATTAACGTCGAAACGGGCGTTGCTTTCATTTATAGCAACGCACTGACAATAATAATAACAGTGCCCGATATTGCATGCACCTTGAGCCATGCTTGTGTCTCATTCATCAGCCCCCGATTTATCACCTTGCATATGGATTGCAGAAAGACACCACTTGTATATCCGATATCATTTTTCTCACATGGTAAAAAAAAAGGGCTACTTACTGATATTGATGTTGATGATGGTGGATCTTGATTTGTGTGTGTGAGCGACAACGGGTTGTGTTACAAATTAACTTTGTATTGCTCGAGGGTTAGGTATCACACCAACACCCTTTTTTTGCATCCAGGAACGATTAACCTTGTATATATGTATGATCTTATCATGTACATCATCACACACCTACATACTCATGCGTCATTTTATTTTGGAACATAGCCAGTGAATGTGGATTTGCTATCTTGGGACAAGCGGCAGCTGCTGCCGGGGGTGATTGGATGGCTACGTGAGGTAAGCAACAGCAGGTAAAACAAGGGCGGGGAAAGCGGAGCCTATGTTGTGTGCGTGTGCGTGTATGTATGTATGTATGTGGGATGTTTCCATGTTACCATAAGTCGACGACGATCAGTCGTTCGGAATTTTCTATAAAGTGACACAAAGTCTATATCTGATGGCCAAAGTTGGCAGGCTGGGTCTCTATCTAAAAATACAAAATCTGTCTAGGTGGTAATGGTAAGGTCTTGGATTATTAGCCTCTTTCCTCCGCTGCCAAAAGTCATCATCAGTGCACGTTTTGTGCTCGCTTAAGCTTATGCACGTGCTGGTCACTGTAAATCTTGTGCATCCTTTAGACGACCACCACGTCTTCCAGACTTTTTGTGTGATCATCAAGTTAATTCTTGTAGCCCATGAGCCAATAACATCTACCCAGCAAGCAACGCACATGTCCTTCATTGTTATCTATTTGCGTCTTTCATGTACCACCATCATGACAACCATGCACATGGTTCACTCACTAGTGTCTTTGCATCTTGACTATATATTAAAAAGAGAAATTGGGACGCACGAGAGAAGTGGATATATATTTTACAACAACACAAATAAAAAGGGGAGGGAGGGAAGATGGTGGTGGTGGTGGTGATGATGATGATAGTAGATGATGTAGAATGATAGAGTAGTTGACTATATGAATTTGAATGTGCTACAACTACTACTACTAGAAACACATAAACTTGTTGCGTTTGCACATGAGCTTCTCCATGCGGTGTTCCAGGATGGTGCGTGCACGTTCTGCTTTATCCTTAAGCATGCGTTCATTTTCCAATTCCTCAAGCAGCCTGTTTCTCTCAACACTTTCTTCTTCATGCCAACCATTTTGTTGTGATCGTAAATGTTCAAGCTCGAGAATGTAGGTTTGCTTTTCTTGGTTGAGCGTATCAAGTTGTCGTTTGATGCTACGCACAGCATTCTCTGAACGTGATAGCTGTGTTTCGAGTTTGCCGATAACTTGTTGATGAGCACGCACGTCTTCGTCGGCCACATTCATTTTACGCTGTAAGGATCGAATGATCTTTTCATATTGCTCCGAAGTAAAATGGCCACCGTTGTTGAATAAATCACTGATGGCTGTTGATCCACTGGATGTTTGTCGTTGTAATAAAGGTGTCGAGACCGAACGAGCTGGTGATGGGACCGGTGGTAATGGGTTCGAAGGGGGAGCCGATGGCGGAGGTGATCCTGCATCCGTAGTGGTAGTAGTGGTGTTCGAGACACGTTGTTGCTGTTCTCGGATCGCTGTCATTGTTGATGGTGCCGATCCTCGTTTGGCGGTGTTTGTAGTTGTAGGCGAAACAAGCATGACTTCATCGGGTGATGATGATGAGGGTGAACTGGGTGATGATGATGGTTGGTCGAGAATCGATCTCAAAGATCCCGATTTCTTCAAGCTAAATAATGACCAGTCGCGTTGCAGCTTTTGATGTAATGTGTTGGGTGGTGAACGTGGCGTTTGTGGCGGCGAAGTACTAAAGAGGATGGAATCTCGATTGGTGGCAGTTGCGTTGTTGTTGATGATGTTGCTGCTACTTGTGCTGCTTGTGCTGCGGGGTATAATCATGGCTTGTTCTACCTCTTTTTCTAATCGCTCATTGGCTGCTGCAAGCTTCATCACCTTAAGTTCTAGATTCTTGCTCTCAAGGGTCAACTGGTTGTGCTGCAAAATCATTTGTGCCTCGAGCTCATTCACTTGCACCGACAATTGGGAATTCTCCTCCATCAACTGCATCAGCTTGCCAAGCAACTCCTCTTGTCCTTCCGCACTTGTAAGCTTACGCCGATAACGATCTTGTAGCTTGTCTAGACTGCTCAACTCAGATCCATTGTCAGGAGGCGTTACTGCCAAATCCTCTTCATCTTCTTCACTGCTGCTGCTGCTGCTGCTGCGACCACTACAGCTACTATGACTTCTCCTTGATGATGATGGCGATGCTGGAGGTGGTGGTAATGATGATTTGGAATCGATAGCAGTGATACTCTTCTTTTTGCTGGCAATGCTATCAGCTGACAACCGATGCTCATCAGGCAACCCACTATCTCGGTTCATGCGCGTGTCGATGGTTAATCTTCGACGTTGATTGAGCTGCTCTTGAAGTGATTGGATCAATTCAGATTTCTGTGTATGGCTTGCAACAGCTTCCTCCAAACGAGTTTGCATAGCTTGTAGTGACGTTTCCAAAGATGCAATAATATTCTCTTGATCCATATTAAGCTTCCTCGCCTTTTCAAGTTCATTCTCCAATTGTTGCTTTGCACACTCGAGTGCTTGAATCTTTTTGATAGCTGATTCACTTTGCTGTTCAAGTTCCAATATCCGTATTTCCAATCCATCTTCCTCCTCATCTTCTTCTTCTTTGACATCCTCTCGCCGATGTTGCACTTCCAGCTCCTTCACAGCAGCAAGTGTTTTGTCAGCTTCAATATTGTGATCATGAATACTATCTCCAAGACTAGCAGCCAATCGCTCGAGATCTTCACGTTCTGATCCAACGGTATGAACCTCATCAAGCACGTGTTGTACAACATGAGTGAATTGGGCAATTTGCTGATCACGGTCATCGAGTTGCTTTTGCAAGTTGGCGACAAGTTGTTCCAAGGCATCCACCTTTGATTCGAGTGCATGGATAATAACTTCTTGCTTGTGCTGAACAAGTTGCAATGTCTTTGCGTCACGATGAGCTGATTCAAGTTCGTCCAGACGTTGACGATGGACCTTACGTTGATGGTTCATAATATCGGCATGACGGGCATCACGCTGTTGCAACTCTTCACGTAAGCATGTTTCAAGCCGAGCTATTTCTTGTGCCTGAGTATCACGTATGCTAACAGCATCATCACGTAAAGCAGTGATTTCTTCAAGTTGACGTGCAAGGTCGTTGACTTTTTGTTGCCATTGGTGAGTCTCGTGCTGATAGCGCTCACTTTGGGCTTGCAGTTGCTGGTCAGCATGCTGCAGCTGCTCCTGGGTGGCTGTTAGCTGCAGCTGTAATGCATTCGCTTGTGATTCGTAACTCTTTGATGCTTGTTGCAGCTCAGCACGTTGATCCTCCATTTGTCGCAACTTGTCACCCAATTGTATTGATTCCACCTCGAACTTGGATGCATGTACCAAAGACTCATTCAATTGTTGCTCACACTTTGCAATCTTTGCTCGATATTCAGCCATCTTTCTCTCGTACTCATCAATCTGTTGCTTGAGTTGACCAAGAAGTGCCTCATCATCATCGTTCTTTAAATCATTCTCTCCTTGCTGATTCCGAAACATCTGCAATTGCTGCTCATATTCATGCACTTGTTGCTCGTACCATTGAGCCTTCTCATTTTGTTGTCGCGTTGCTTCTTCTTTGACATCACGTAGCTGTGCCTCACATGCTTCAACTTCTTTTGCACATTTTGCCTTTTGCTCCTCAGCCATTTGAAGCTGTTGCTCATAATCCCGTATCTTGTCTTCGTAACCACGTGCTTGGTCTTCGAGCTTTTGTGCTTGTTGTCGGCATGATTGCAATTGTTCTTCATAAACATGCACCTGCTGCTGTTGTTGTTCATGTTGCTTGAGCTTATCCACGGCGGATTGTCGCATGGCATCAAGTTCAGTGAGTCTTTGTTGTTGATCAGCCAATGCTTGATCTTGAGTAGCAAGTGCAGCACGTGCCATAGCAAGCTGTGATTCGAGTGATGATACGGACTTTTCATATTCTTCAATGACAGGCTCAACAAGGTGCTGGAAATCCAAATCCTTTTGCTTATGCAAAGCAACTTGCAAATCTCCAATCTGCTTACGTAAATCGGTCACCAATTGTTGCTGCTGCTCACTTGGCGTAGTAACAGGATCGACTTCAGGCACCGTGAGTTGTGTAGTAGCTGATGATGATAATGTGGGAGTCATGATAGTGCTGCTATCCGTTGACTTTGAAAATGTGGGTGTGCTATTGCTGCTGTTGGCTGTGGATGTCGATGATGATGACTTTAGGTTACGCACCTCACCCTTAAGCTTGCTAATGATGCCACGTAAGAACTCAGGGTTGTCATTGGTGAGCCATTCCTCAGCCTCATTGCGTTCAACACGATTCTTGATATTGCGAGCTCGATGTGCGTATTTGATGGTATTCACCGTTTCCACAAGGTTGATCTCGGCGGGACTGATACATGCAATCATCAATGTTGTAGCATTGCCACCCAATGAGTCTTGCAATAAACGTGTCAACTTTGAATCACGATAAGGGATATGGGCTGGACGTTTGTTGGTGGTACTATCAGCCAATGCCGAAATGACATTTCCCAAAGCTAACAATCCTGCATTGATATTGATGCCTTCTTTACGTCGATCCCCTTCAGCAGCTGTGCGTTTCAATCGTTCAGATCCAGCCAAATCGACAAAATGAAACTTTGAATGGCTAACGACCCATTTGCCATCATCATTGTTGCTATTGTTGGGGTGATGTTGTAATTCTTGAACCATCGCTTTGACATTGACGCCACTACTACGTCTTCCAAGCATCATGGATGATCGAGATGATGTAGGTGTGGGTGGTCTTTGTTGACTCGTTGACATTGTGGATACGGATGCTTTGGGAGTGACAATCCATTTTTCTTGACGCAATGTTACTGAAAAGATGGCATGTGATCGAGATGATTTGGCATTCATGTCGGTGGATCCAGTCGCACGATTTTGTGTTCCCATTTGCAGATACCTAAAAGGAGGTTGTAGCCAATCAGTTTGCTTGTTTTCTCCTTTTATGCAGCATGTCTCTATTTTACCTTAGTACATCCTCTGTACTGTCGACAGGTACCTCCTTAACACCGGTCCAATAAATTTGCCCTTTGGTATCTTCCCGAATTGTCACAGGTGGTCGTTCATCTGCAGGTGCTGGATTCAAAAGATCCACAAGGTCCTCATTGTAGATTTCCACAAAGGATACTTTGACACTAAATCTTCGATTGGCAGGTTGCTGTCGTTGTTGTTGTTGTTGCTGTTCAACCGAAAAAGAGGCACGTCGACTCAAGTTGCTAGGCGGAGTTAGCATGGATGAAGGCCGCATCAATCGACTTGGTGCTTTCAAATTGCTATTGACGGCACTGCTACTATGTCGTTTGCTGATTTTGGGTGTGGATGATGAGAGTGGTGATGATGCACGTGAGGTGGATGATGACGGCGATGTCGGATCGGAATACAATTCCTGGAATAGTGCAGCCATGGCACGCGGGATAATGCCTATAGATGCAGCAGCAGCAACAACAACAAATACAAATGTCAGTAAATAAGTGTTTCTTCATGCATAGGATGGAATTATACAACATACCTTGATGATCAGGATGTGGATGGTCACTAACTTCTGTACCCATAGTATATGTCTTTCCGGAAGATGTTTGACCCTGTGTAACCCATACGACAAGCATCGAGTTGGCACGTTGTTCTCTTTTTTCTCGCTCCCTCTCCTTATTCACTTCTCATGTCATCATCATGCATTACTTACATAGGCCAGGATGGTGACATTGTAACCTGTGATGAATAAAAAAGGAAGAGCATGAGATCACAAATAGATGCCAACTTGATGACCACCCCTCCCCCATATACACGTCTCTTGTGTGTCAAAGCTTACCGTCAATAAACCGGTCTACTAGTTTAGACGCAACGCTCGAAAACACTTGTTCTTGTGTGCTGTTGGTGCCAAACACATGGTCAAATGTGAATGCCTTTTGGTGTGGAACGACATTGACGGTGGTGTCGAAGGTTTTAATGACATCGGAATCGGTGGATTGAGAGAATCGAGGCTGCGCACGATCTTGAGATGTGAGTGGACGTACGCGTAGTGCTAATAATCAAGAGAAGAGAAGAGCAGAGAGAGAAGAGAGAGAGGGAAGAAATGATGAGTTGCTGGGATTCATGTTGTACATAATTTCATGCTGAATAAACTCACCCACTTGAACAGGTGTTGTTTCTTTTGCAGTGGACGAGGTTGTCGAAGGTGAAATCGAGCTATTGCTGCTACCGAATGCCATCGTTTCATGAAGTCGATAAATGGAACATGAAACAAAAGACAAAACGGTGGCAAAGAAAAGATAAAAAGAGAAGAAGAAAAGAGACTACAAATGAAAAAGAGAGAGAAACGGGATTGCTGGTGGGCTTTTTTCAAGGGGAAATAGGAGAGAAGGGGGCAAAGGACAAAAGGGTGGAAACTTTCTCTATCTTGTAAATATGCGCATGTGCCTCGTTTGATCTCTCGCTTTCTTGCCCGTGGCTCTTGTTCATGCCCCATATATGTGTCTTCCGCCTTACTACTAGCAAGCCTACACATACATTTCAAAGGGATTTGGGGGGTTTAAAGGGGAAAGAACGAGGAGCCTGTACGTAGAAGCAAGGAGAATCTTACTGTGTGTGTCGGTGCAATGCACACTTTCGTATCAACTGATGCACAAAACATATACGAACGGGGATCGACTCATTATCCGAAAATGTCAGTAGTAAAGGAGTTGGGGGAGGAGCGGGAAACATAAGGGAGCGCAGCAAGGAGAAAGTAACACATGAACTCTCTTTTTCATCATCATCATCATCACCACTAACATCATCATATGCCTACTCACAACTCTGCTGCTGCTGCTGCTGGTGATGTTTATCATCATAATAATTATCCGCCCTTTTCATTTGTTCACGTTTTTCGGATCATCACAATGGCCTTTTGGATCCAAATTACCCTCTTTATGCTCTAATGCCCTATTTTTATCGCTAGCTTGCAATAGATCGCTAACATTGTGTGCACCTGCTCCTTTCTATCCGTGAATATCATAAATATTATTAGAATAAAACTGTACAAAAGGGAACAAAATGCCCGATGCCAAAGGTACGGAACGAACGGGATCGTGTATGAGGAGGGCGGAACTAGTAGTGGTTGTTACGAGATGAAGGATAATGGTTGTAATGTTGCTATATGCAGTACCGGGAAGCATTGTTTTCATTTCCAAAACTGCCAAGGCTTCTTTTTCTCTTCAGAAGATGACTACATGTTTATGTAATTTGGTTAATACCATCATCGGAAAATCCATCCATTTACACTTACGCTCTTTTTGAAAATGTTGAGCAATCCACCAAGCTTCTTTTCTTTTTGTCGGTCCTTGGGGGGTGGTTTGACAGGCATTGTATCCGCATCTTTATGAGGTGTCTTTGGTGGTGGAGTCTCGGTCGTTGTGGTACCTGGTTTTTCCTTAGATGATGGTACAGCAGGTCCCTTTTGCTTGGCTGTCTCCGTTGATGTTACCGGTACATCCTTTTTCGTTTCATCAGGTTTAGGTGGTTGTTGCTGCTTTGATGGGACTTCCTTATCTTCATCCCGTTTCTTTGTCTCCTCCTCGGCTACTGCCTTTTTGGTATCGATACCAGTAGTATCCTTGGGAGGTGTTTCTTTAGGTGGTGGTGATGCAACAGCAGCAGCAGCAGCAGCAGGTTCTTTGGCAATGGGTTGTTGTTGTTGCTGTTCTTGCTTTTTCGCACCCAAGGATGATGGTGCAGATGTTCTCTTTTCCTGAGTAGTGGATGGCTGTTGATTTGCTTGTTGTTGCGGCTTTGGTGCACTATCATCAGTGGCAGCTGCAGTATCTTTGGCAGCCAATTGGGGCTCATAAGCTTTAGGTGGTGGCTCTTGCTTATTATTTTGTTCCGTTGTCGTTGTCGTTGTCGTTGTTGCTGGTGCAGCAGATGATGGCTTTGCCTTTTCCTCTTTGATGTCAGCATGTTTACCAGTGGCTACAGGTGAACCAGTGGACATTTTTGGTGGCTCTTGCTTCAACTTTTCAGTCGTCTCACATGGCTCATGTGTCCCATCATCCTTCTTTTTGACAGGTGCAGGTGCTACTTCTATAGGTGCTGGTTTTTCAGGTTCTTGTTTTTCTTCTTTAGGTGCTGCTTTTGGTTCCACCTTTGTTTCCTTTTCTTGTTGTTCAATAGATGTACGTGGAGTCGTCGTAGGTTTTGCTGTTGTTGTAGCAGCTGCTGTTGCTGGTGTTGTGCCTTCCGTTTTGGCAGCGGCTCCACCACCACCAGCAGCGGCTTTCTTTGCAGCTTTCTTTTGTGCCTTTTTCTCCTCTTTTTGCTTTTGTCGTCTTTCAGCTCGTGATGCCATGATAAAGGAATTGATAAAATTATCCAAGGGAAAAGAAGAAAGTGTGCGGTGCTAGTCAAGAATGTTGGTGGTTGTAGTGAGCCCATCGGCGATTTGGCTGGAATTGTCCGAGACATGCTTCGTCATGGGTTATATGAGCCCAAGCGAGTTGTATTGCGTGCCAATGCCTTCCTGTAAAGAGCGAGCATTCTCACCAATGCGATAATGATATTACCTACTACTTGGATGGTTGAGGTTGACAGCACCTGTGCTACACACAACAACATTCTCCACCCCCACAATCGTATCATCACGCGGCATAAACAAACTCAATGCTGTACTGTATCCACCACGCCAAAAATCAGGGAGTAACTCGCATAAGCGTGGACCTTGTATTTCATTCAATGGAAGGAGCATGATGAGTGTATGCTAGAGCGGTGCCACCATATAGTAGTATTCTCCTCTTTTTTGGGCCCAATGTATACATACTCGGAGTGTTTCCATCACATCGTCATTATGCAGAAAACACAAATGCCAATATACAACATGCTTTGGGCTTTTTTGCTCTAGATTTATGAAAACAGGGATAACACCATCATAAACAATCACAACAGGCATTGTCGATCGTCATCATGTTGGCTATGTTGTTGTCGTGATAAACGCATGGTTCAATCGCGTTGCCACATATGGCTGAATTGTTGGCAAAAGATATGCATGTACACGTAGTATGGCAATCGTGCGTGTGTGCAAGTGGTGGTCGGCACAAAACAAAGATGCAAACGCACACACGTACATACACACCATTATTGGGAAGTCTTTTGCCTCATTGTTCTCTCTCATACACGCACTCTCTCATTCTTATCGTTCTTTTTACATATCACCCTCCCCCCCTTGATATCATCCCTTTCTTTCCAACACGGATGCACCATATGCTTTTGTAAAGAAACTCATTAATGCACCTCATCTCGTGATCTTGCCGCATTGGCTGTTGTTGCTTGGTGATGTGTGTGTGGCTGTTGCTATGGTGATGATGATGATGATGATGATGATGCATCCCAGGTTTTGTTTACAATGAATCACCATATCCCTTCCATCACCCTCCTCTTTTTTCTCCTCCTTTCATTTCCCCTCTCATTTTACGCCATTCATCCATCCTCACTCATTGTATGCGTGCGTGTATTTGAAATACGTTGTATGTATTAATACCAAAGGGGGACTAAAGGATATGATAATTATTGCTGTTGTTCACCACCGTTACTACTACTACTATAGCACACCATTATAGACCGGTGACGAGATACATCATGGACAACGCAGCCACGCCCAAAAGAAGCATCACGTTGGGAGCATTGAGTGTAGCAGCATTGTAATGGAGCAAGACAGGGCGAGAACGTAATCGGAGATCGTCAAAGAAGCTTGTTTCTGAAACGGCCGTAACGGTGAGGTAGATCAGTTGTGGCGATTCCTCCACCTCGGTGCCATTGTCGAAGGTTCGCTTAACGGTGAGGCCACCAGGCACGGTCCAGTCGTACGAAGCTGTATACGTAAAGTTGAGCTGCACGCCCGTAGAGTTTCCACCATCCACAGCATGGTCCGTTGTAACGTTTTGGATCAATTGTGTTGCTGAAGCATCTTGCCATAAAGCGAGATCCACCGTGTAATTACCGGTTCCTACGTTGCTGTATTCATATTCAATGGTGATGTGGTCTCCAGGTGTTACGGTTGCGTTGTATTCAGGTGTCTTAATATCAGGGCCAACTTGAGCGGATACAAATCCAATAAGCAGTAGTGATAAGAGGGCGGTGGTGATAACAAAGGATGAACGAGAGGACATGGGTGATAATGTGTGTGGTAAAAGGAGAGGAAAAAGATTAAGTGGGGGTGTGATTCTGTGCACAAACCGCTTGTATGGCTTCGTTGTACAAAGGATAATTATTTGGCGGAGAAGAAGAGCATCGACCATCAAATCATTCACTCAACTCTCACACGCCTTGGGAAAACCATGTGTCGTTGGAATTAAACTCACATTGCCATGGATACGTGGGTCCTTCTTGAGAAACTTTGGCCAATGCTCGGAGCATGATGCATGTCATTAAGCGGCATAATGATCCTTCTCTTACAACACACATCTTCCCCGCATCAATATTTCTGGACATCAAAGAAAGCAGCCCTGATCGTCTCCTCCGCTTTCCATCCCGCCAAAATAAGAAAAGGGTAGGCGGATTCTAATTTCACGCACGAGGATCCATATCCACAAGAGATTTAGTTCCATTCAACATGTATCACAATCATCGGCTTGGTATCTATCATTAATAGCAGCATCTCATTCACGCCACAAGACAGCTAAATTAATACTTGTCAACAGCTCTTGGAAAGTGTGCCAATGCTCTTGATACAACTGCTGCTTTTCCATTCCTTGTATCACTGCTTTGTATTCCCGTACCACCTCCCGTTTTGAATAATAAAGAGCTCCATAACGATATGTCCATAATAGCCACACTACATGTCTGCTCATACTGCTGCATCGAGATGGATCCTTATCCTATTAAGACATAAGGAAAGCTGCTAATCAAACCTACACTGCTACAGCATTTACGTGCTTGCATCATTATACCCAGCGCTTATGAATGTGCTGTGATGCAACATTTACTTGGGCCGCTTCTATGTTGTTAATAACACCACAGCACAAGGAGATCCTAAACATGTTGCAGCTGATAGTCTTAAAAACATGATTCTGGAGCCTTAGAATGACTTCTTGGATCAACCAATTTTCGTCCAATCAGCTCCTTATTAGGTGTATACGTATAGCCTGCTCAAAGGTTGCATCGCGTGGTCTTTTCATTGATGTACACCCTTCTTTATTCATGGCAGGATTGAGATTTGCAAGGTGGTGATGCCACCGAAACTTACCACTGCAAGAAAGCGGTGATTTAAGATATGTATACGTGATCCGCCAGCCATCCGAAAAATGGCTCAATAGATAGTCATAGTCTAGGTTGCATTAAGAAGGATCGAATTGCGTGTGCTATTGTTACGCGAGATGCAAGCTACTTCAGCCATAAACCAAAGAAATTCATCGATCAATAGAGATTATCGATGGATGATCGGTTGATGCATATCAAATTTGATAGACAATCAGCTTATCGTATGCTGTATGTGAGCCCAATTTTTAGAGACCCCATACATGTTTCACGCTAAATTGGCCCACGTTGTTAGCCTCGTGCATTTACAGCTTCAAATCAAAAGTTCAAGGACAATAGGTGTCATTGCTATTGTTCATACAAGATGAGCATGAAACAAAAATTTAACCATATATGGTGTTTTGGTAGCAACAATACAGTAACAAAGGATGCCATCCTTAAATGATCGTCAAGTGGGGTGGATTTGTGTTACATGTGCGCGTTTGTTTATTGTTACACGACCGTAGGTGGACCTCGGCTACATTTGTTCAAGATGAGGAACGTGGACCATAATCATTAAACTGCTGCGTATGATGATACTACAACTATTGGGTAGGTGGTGGAAGAACTACACGCTCAACGTGATAGGTGTCGTTTGATTCGACATGCTCAATGTCGTGCTTTTCGCCTTTATCCTTCTTGATGATTTCGCCTGTTTCTTCGTCAATGTATCCCTTTGCGTTTTCAAGTGCCAAGTCGCCTGCCTGCCATTCACCCGCTTCGGCTTTTCTTATAGCAGAGCGTTTTTCATCGTAATAAAAGTATACCAAGAACCCAATGACAACGAGCCAATAGAGACAATAGGAGATGATGGTGCCATAGGTGGCGGTATTGTTCCAACCAAGCACGGAATTGAAAATTTGATATCCACCAGTGGAAGGTAGGTTCTTTTCTGGATCACCCCAAGATACGTGCCATACAGCGGTGGTCACTTTGTATCCAATAACATCACCGCCTTCCTCAGCAGCTTCACCACCAATGACTTTGTTCCACTCATATTGCTCGATAAAACCAACACCACGAGATAGGAGTCCTGCAGCTACCAGGTATAGGATGATGGTCGACACAATAAAGAACCAACGAAGGCGTACAAGATTGCCACCACGATAGATAATGTAGCCCACGAGACACCCACAAAGGAAGCCCATCAACACAGGGATAGGGATTGACTTGGCTTGTGCGTTCAATGAAATCTATTACACATGTGACCAACAACAAAGTTAGCTCAATGCATACATCACAAATATAAGCTTTGCACTCACACCACCAATGAAAACAACAGCTTCCAAGCCTTCACGAAGGACTGTAATAAAGGGTAGCACAAAGAACGAGTAGCGTTGAAGTTTGGTGGATGTGCCTTCGTTGGCTTCTCGCTTGGATTCAATGACTTTGGCTAACTTGACCTTCCATTCTTCTTGCATATGCTCGGTCTTTAACATGGCAAGACCCATCATCGTGATCAAAATTGTAGCAAGGATACAAAATAGAGCTTCCCAGATATACTCGGTCTCACCCCAAAGGTTGTTTAGCAATGTATAAAACACTGCAATGAATGCGCCACCAATACAAAGGCAAATGGCTAGTCCTATGGCTGTACCCCACCATACTTGTTTGCGTAGGCGCTTGTACACCAAAGTCGATGGATCAAAGATGCGTGACAAAAATGACAATAGAACAGACACAATGATAGCTGCTTCGGTCACTTCACGAAAAATGATGAAGAAGATAGGAACATAAAAGAGATCTTGAGACATGATGCGTGTGTGTGAGAGAGAGAGAGAGAGAGATGAAAAGGGGTAAAAAGAAGGAAAAAGGACAACACAGGATGAGTGAATATCGGCTACCGTGGGTGTGCAGTTTTTGTTGATGCAAGAAAGATGGTTATCAGATCAAATGTTTCGATTCATCTACCCCTTGATATGATCCCACTTAACACCACACGGCATAAAAATTAAATGAGGAGCCTGCATTGTCTCGTCTTTCTTTCCTCCATCAAGTATTCTTTTTCACACGTTGCCTTGTGATGGGATTATTGTTCGACTTCTCTACGATGCTGCTAGTGACCAACATTATCATCGGTGGCATCTTTGTGCTGGTCACAAATGCTGCTCTCGTTGAGCTCAACTGGAACATCACATACACGACCGCAAATCCAGATGGGTTATATGAACGACGAGTTATTGGAGTGAATGGACAATGGCCGTAAGCTTTGACGATGACTCTAGTGATATCGTTGTACCAATAACTAACGTTTTAAAAGACCACCTCCTATCGATGTTACGATCAACGACACTCTCAAGATCAATGTACACAATGCACTGGACAAGCCTACAGCTTTGCATGCACATGGGATGTTCCAAAATGGGACAGCGTACATGGATGGTCCAACTATGGTTACTCAGTGGTAAGATTTCTTATCTTTGGTCATTACAAGGTTGCTGATTGGCTTTTTTCTTTAGCCCCATCCCTCCCGGATATGACTTTACCTATGAGTTTAACATTACACAGTATGGCACCTTTTGGATCCATAGTCATTTCATGGTATGTTAAGGATGACATCTTTCAATCAGCATCATGCCTTGATTCTGATCCATGTGCTTGTATATCAACAAGGGACAATACCTTGATGGAATGAGGTCGCCGATGATTTTGCATAACACCATGGAAGCATACCAATACGATCAAGAAATGACCATTACTCTCTCTGGTAAAGAAGCATCATGGCAAAAGCGATGATAGTAGACTGATTCTTATCAATGATTCAAGATTGGTACCATCAACAAAATGATGATCTACTTTCAAGTTTCCTGAGTGTGTACAACCCAACCGGAGCTGAACGTATGCATGATTTCTTTATTCTCCCCACCTCCCTTCTTCTTGGAATTAAGCTCATAACTCTTTCTCTCCTACAGCGACTCCTGATTCAGGTCTCATTAACGACAATGCCAATTCCACATTCGACTTCGTCCCTGGAAAGACTTACCGTCTGCGGCTGATCAACATGTCCGGCTTCTCCGAATTCTTCTTCTCGATCGATGGCCACAACATGGACGTCATAGAGGTCGATGGGGTACGTTGCTTTAGTGGTTATCAGAGACCTGTTGTTGCTAATAGTGTGGATGATAGATTGACGTACAACGCTCGACTGTGAATAGCGTAACGTTAACGGCTGCTCAACGCGTCTCTGTTTTGGTGACAGCAAAGAACGACACCAGTCTCAACTACAACATGCATGCAGACATGAACACGGATATGTTTGATAAAGTACCACCTGAACTACAGCCAAGTAAGTCATTCATTGTAAACCTTACAATCACTTCTAATACTAAGATGGCTCATGCAACTAGACATCACTGCTCCAATTTACTATGATCGCTCCCACAACAAATTTGCTCCGATCCAAGACCTTGGCATGTCAGGCACCTTTGATGATACTACACTCAAGCCTCTTCAAGCAGAGGATGCTGTCAATCCTGATCAAGAGTTAACATTGTCAATCAAGTTTGAGGTGACTACAGATGGTATCAATCGAGGGATGTTTGGCGATCTTCCATTCCTTTTACCCAAGGTGCCATCCATCAATACATTGCTCTCCCAAGGCAACTACTCATCCGATCCTGCTGTTTATGGTCCTCAAGGTGTAGCCACAGTATTCAACCATCTCAACATGGTGCAAGTTATTCTCAACAATGAAGACCAAAATGATCATCCTTGTAAGCAACTCAATGATGGGGTGTTGTGGTTAGCATGATGGTATTAATCAACATTCATTTCCAAGTCCATTTGCATGGCAACGTTTTTCAGGTGGTTGGAAGAGGAAATGGAACGTATGACAGCTCGATTCAATTGAATACGACCAATCCAATGCGACGTGATACCATCTCAGTGCCTGGCCAAGGTTTTACCGTAATCCGATTCCGAGCTGATAATCCTGGTGCTTGGGTAGGGTTTTTTCATGATAGAATACATCTTTTAAGGAAGATACTCATCATGTATACTTTCATAGTTCTTCCATTGTCATATTGAATGGCATCTTGAGTCGGGATTAGCCGCACTATTTATTGTTGCACCGGATGTAGCCCAACAACGCATGAGCTTACCTCAATCCATGAAGGATCTATGTCAAGCGAGCGGGATCCCAGCAACCGGTAATGCAGCTGGCAACGAGGGACTCGACCTTTCTGGTGCACCAAGTGGAATTACCCTTATCCCAGATGAATTTACACCTCGTGGTATTGGTGCTATGGCGGGTTGCATCATTGCTGCGCTTTTGGGTATTGGTACCATCATCTGGTTTGCACACGCTGATCCACAAAAAGAAGCACGTCTCATTGCAGAGCGCATGAGGAGTATCCCACAATAACGGTTCACGTATCTTATATTGCTTTCACCAGTATACTTGATGTATTGTCTTCTTCTATTATTACTTGTAGCACCCCCTATCTCTTGCATCTGTATTTTTTTTATCCCCTTCCCTTTATCAACACTATCAACCGAAATAAGAATGTACGGGCTTGTTCAGCTTTTTAATCCAAAGATCAACAGATGCATCATCGTCGTGGGAAGTTCCATAGGTTTGGTTATAAAGACATGTGAGAGATGGAACCTTAGATGGGACATGCATGATGCTTACAGCGTACAAAACTGCTACAGCATGATTGATGATAATGAGTTTATCTTTCTCAAATGAGATCAGGATCATTACACTAATTTACATGGTCCTGGGCACCTTGATCTCAGCTTTTGACAAGCACACTTGGCTGTTGTAGAAGGTCGTGATGGAAGATAGCACACTTTCAAATGCTTTGATAGATGGGGCGAGAGGGTTTTGCCGGCTGACCGGAAAAATGCTATAATGCCGCTTACGTTGATTCGCCACGGAGCACGCCATCGATGATCGTCTTTTGCAACATCAATCCTCTGCATAAACTTTAATTTTTCAAAAGGACCAAATGAACTCTTGGAACCAACTCGGTCAAATAGGTACACCCATGTGGTACTTTTGGATTATCTGATCGTTGCAATTACTACACAAACTTAGCTTATCCGAAGATATCTTCATTCTTATTGGTGGGCCGAATCAGCTCAAGGTATCATGGATCCTTTCCACTGTTTATCAATCAAGAACATGTCAAACAATGAATGAAACATCAAGCTCGATTCATTGTCTTGAGTCATATAATGACAACATTCGGCCGAAAAGACAACCAACGTGCCATCAAGGCTCACATGAAACAAGGTTTTGTGTCGTCGTGCGGACCCAGGCCATCTACTACTATCTTAGCACGTGTATAACATGTAGCGTAATCAACATGTCATTGCATATCCTTGCGATTAAAATCATGAATCAACGTACATGAAAAGCATGTCATTGTAGTATCCATGGTGGATGGTGAGATTGTTGTGGAGATAAGGATCCCTCGCTGGTTACATGAATCCATGTATGACAAGAAACTTATGCCGGTACATCAATCTGGGGAAATACTAGACCGCGCGCACACACGACATTTAAAAGCGACATTCCGTATTATATAAAAACCAATCCACCCACGAAATACAGGTTTCTTTCTTGATCCTTTCACACACATCATGACTAACAACGAAGAACACCAACTCCACTTTGACACCCTTCAGTTGCACGCTGGCCAAGAGGTGGATAAGACCACCAATGCTCGTGCTGTTCCTATCTATGCCACTAGTTCCTACACCTTCAACAGCACTGATCATGGTGCCAACCTTTTTGCCCTCAAGGAATCTGGTAACATTTACTCGAGGTACCTTTATTATAATTATTTTATCTTGTATCTATGACCATTACTTATACTCTCTTTCTACTAGAATCATGAACCCAACCAATGATGTGGTGGAGAAGCGTATTGCTGCTTTGGAAAAGGGTGCCGCTGCCACTGTACTTTCATCGGGCCAAGCAGCTCAATTCTTGACATTGACCACTATTTGCCGTGCTGGTGACAATATCGTCTCGAGTGCCAGTTTGTATGGTGGTACTTATAACCAACTCAAGGTGGTATTCCCTCGTCTTGGTATCAAGGTCAAATTTGTGCAAAGCAACGACCCTGAGGAATTCAAAAAGTTGATTGATGAAAACACTCGTGCTGTGTATGTGGAGAGCATTGGTAACCCTGCTTTTGTTGTCCCCGACTTTGAAGCTTTGGCCAAGGTTGCTCATGATGCTGGTATCCCTCTCGTTGTTGACAAGTAAGTTCCCGCCCCCACATACTCTATCCCATATTGGGTTCACCTTTCTCGTGTCTAACAATCACTTTTCCTTTAGTACCTTTGGTGCAGGTGGTTACCTTGTGAAGCCCATCGAGCATGGTGCTGACATTGTTGTTCATTCGGCTACAAAGTGGATTGGAGGGTAAGTTGGTAGAAAGAATGACGAGAAGGGACAGTGTTGCTCATGTTGACATGCGTAGTCATGGCACCACCATTGCTGGTGTGGTGATTGATTCCGGCAAGTTCCCTTGGAACAACGGCAAATTCCCTGAGTTCACTGATCCATCGCCTGGATACCACGGCATGAAGTTCTGGGATACCTTTGGTCCACTCTCCTTCACCTTCAGATTGAAGACTGAATCCTTGCGTGATATTGGTGCTTGCCTTAATCCTTTCGGCTCCTTCTTGATTTTGCAAGGTCTTGAGACTCTTTCGCTTCGTGTCCAACGTACCGTTGATAACGCATTGGAGCTTGCTCGTTGGTTGCAAAACCATCCCAACGTCAATTGGGTTAACTACCTTGGCCTCGAGGACCATCCATCACATCAAACTGCCCAAAAGTATCTTCGTCATGGTTTCGGTGGTGTGTTGACCTTTGGTGCCAAGGGATCTCTCAAGGCTTTCATTGAAAATGTCAAGCTTGCTTCTCACTTGGCAAACGTTGGTGATGCCAAAACATTAGTGATTGCCCCTGCTCTTACCACCCATCAACAATTGTCGGATGAAGAACAAGAAGCTTCAGGTGTCACTAAGGATATGATCCGTGTCTCGGTTGGCATTGAGTAAGTGGAAATTCATTTACTATGATGGGGATAGATATTGATGATGTTCTTTGTTACATAGGCATATTGATGACATCAAGTGGGACTTTGATCAAGCTCTCAAGATTGCAGCAAGCACCAAGTCCGCTTAAATTTAGTAATAGAAAGTGATTCTTTGTACAAGTATACCACAGCGTGTAATATAATAACAACCTCCCTAAGTCAACATATTTGATGTATTATTTCGCTTGTGCATGATGAGATAAGACACGCTTTATTGTCAAAGCAATCGGGTGATTGATTGTGAGCAGGGTCCCTCCCTACATGGAAAGGATACTTTATGCCACCGCATACAGCCACTTGACACGCACGCCACATGTCCCTTTTCGGAAAAGAGGGATAAAAAATCCCACGTCAACAGTAGTTGAAACACCCTTCCTTCTTTCTCACTTTAACTATATCAATGGGCGACGACGAACACGAGTACCACTTTGACACGCTTCAGCTGCATGCTGGACAACAAGTGGATAGTGCAACCAATGCTCGTGCCGTGCCTATTTATGCCACCACCTCTTTCACCTTCAACACTATCGATCACGCTCTTGCAATATTTGCCAACGATGTGCATGGCTTTGCTTATTCAAGGTACCAAGAAAAGGAGCGAGCGATATAATGAACATACGCTTAACAATGAATTTCAAGATTAAGCAATCCAACCAATGAAGTGGCCGAAAAACGTATTGCTGCACTGGAAAAAGGGATTGCTGCAACGTTGGTATCAAGTGGTCAAGCAGCTCAATTTCTCGTTTTGGCTACCCTATGCAATTCTGGTGACAATGTGGTATCGAGCTCCAGCCTTTATGGTGGCACCTACAATCAGCTCAAGGTGTTGTTTCCTCGCCTTGGTATCCATACACACTTTGTCAATAGCGCCGATCCAGAGGAGTTCAAACAAAAGGTGGATGACAGGACACGGGCAATATACGTCGAGAGCATTGGTAATCCTGCTTTTGTGGTACCTGACTTTGAAGCACTTGCCAAGGTTGCCCATGATGCAGGCATTCCATTGATCGTTGATAAGTAAGAAATGCGATAGGGTTGATGATGATTACGTTGTCACCTACATACAGTATTCGACTTTTGATAATGACCGATTTACTCTATTATAGCACCTTTGGTGCTGGTGGGTATCTTGTCAAGCCTATTGAACATGGTGCCGATATTGTCGTCCACTCGGCAACCAAATGGATTGGAGGGTAACCACGTGAGGGATGTCATTGTATGTGATAAAGATAGGTACTCACTATGTATACTTTCTTCTTCTTAGCCATGGAACAACGATTGCTGGTGTCATTGTTGACTCTGGTAAATTCCCTTGGAACAATGGCCGCTTTCCACGCTTTACTGATCCATCACCCGGATACCATGGTTTGCGATTTTGGGAAAAATTTGGTCCTCTTTCATTTACTTGCTTAATGAGGAGTGAATACCTTCGTGATGTGGGTGCATGCCTTAACCCTTTTGGAGCGTTTCTTCTTCTCAATGGCCTCGAGACTCTTTCACTTCGAGTGCAACGTACCGTTGATAGTGCATTGGAGCTTGCTCGTTGGTTGCAAAACCATCCCAACGTCAATTGGGTTAACTACCTTGGCCTTGAAGACCATCCATCACATCAAACTGCCCAAAAGTATCTTCGTCATGGTTTCGGTGGTGTGTTGACCTTTGGTGCCAAGGGATCTCTCAAGGCTTTCATTGAAAATGTGAAACTTGCTTCTCACTTGGCAAACGTCGGTGATGCCAAAACATTGGTGATTGCCCCTTCTCTTACCACCCATCAACAATTATCGGATGAAGAACAAGAAGCAGGTGGTGTAACCAAAGACATGATCCGTGTGTCAGTCGGCATTGAGTATGTGGAGCGGAATGAGAAATCGTTGACATTAGGATCGACATTGATTGTGGCTCTTTATTAGGTATATCGGTGATATCAAATGGGACTTTGATCAAGCTCTTAAGATTGCGAGCCAGCATACGTAGTATATAGAATGATCACTACTACTCTAATTGATTCCCTTACAATGAAAGACGTGAAGCTACATCTTTATAAATTATTGTGTGAATAACAGCCCCATGTTGCTCGCTTCACGCGTAGACTAGTGACTTCTCGTTGAATGGTTTAACACTGCCGCTTATGTAGTAACGCTCTTACGACAAGCCTGCACATTTACGCAACCACGTTGTGGTTCCATGGTATTCATCTTTAGGGAACCTGTGGTTCTTTGCTTTATCCATATGTACAATGAGCATTCAACTTAAGAAAAATCTGCTTGATTTCTAGTTCTAAACTGCCAGCAGTAATAACCCCTTCCTCCCATTCACCTTTGTTGCCCAACCCAATGCATACGAACGATTGTCCTGCTCCAGCCCAGCATGCCCATCATTAACTTACATGACTCGTGAGGATTTGACCAAGTTACGCTCAAACAAAGAAGTAGCATTCAACTTCAGTTCAACTCACTTAAATTCACAGCTCTTCCCATTCTCAACTTCTTCCCTCTTGCTCCCATTCTCAACTGTTGCCCCATTCAACTACAACTACTGTACCACCTGCGAACGATTGTCCTGCTTCAACCCATCATGTCAATCCTACAATTGTCTCGATCCGATTGTCTTTGACCGAATGGCATGTGCATGGCGTGTACACAGCGTTTTTGTCACTCTTCTACAACACACGACTTCCTTGACACAACACACGGTCTTGCCACAACCAATCGTAACAGCATTCATTGCAGCAGTTGCTATTAGCGAGGTCTTTACTCCATTGTCTCAAACAACGTTCACAACCTTGTCACTCTACTGCAACACGAGCTTTTGCTCTCTCCTCTGCTACGAGAAAACGTAACAGCATTCATCCAGCAGTTGCCATTAGCAATGCGTTTGCTCCGTTGTCTTAAACAGTGTTCTTTACTTGCAGCAACTTTTCTTTCAGCCTTTTCACGTGGACAGCAGATAGCCATTGTATAGAAGCAGCTTTATTTACGTGTTGGCAACTTACCTTAATACAAACGAATGTCTATGGATATGGATCCGAATATTGCTTTGATACATGGGATGGAAGGAATTGGATATACACAACGTGGGGAAAAAGGGCCTTTGTTCTTATGTATTCATTGTCGATTGACCTTGATGCTATTATCCTTGACGATTGGTGCATTGAGTTATAGAGCTTTACACGGCGCTATTCCATGGTAGCTGCTATCATCCTTTGTGCAACATGTCAACCGTGTACGACTGTCACCATCCAACCACTGCATATTTTGACACGCCATTGATACAATCCGCACCACACGCTCATCCGTTCATCTTTGTAAAATGCACGGCAAATGATAGTATTACTCAAATCGATGTGTCTTCTCCATTAGAGCAATTCATTGTACATCTCAGTTTAGTGTCCATTCTTTCTCTTCTGAATGATGTTGGATTAAAGGATTACTTTAGCAAATACACGACATTACGTTGGCTAAGTTTCAGTGTGTAAGATGATTACTTCTTCCTGAGTTGGATCTCACCGTGTATTGTACTATGGGAGACGTATGTTATGGCAGATGCAGGATTGTAAAAGTATGTCCGCTTACGCATAACGCTGTGATAAAGAAGAAAGCGAGGAAGGTACATCTGATTGATTCATTGTGACCCAAACAAAGGCTATATTCAGTAATGCGTAACTCACTTCCCCTGTTTTGTGATTGGATCTATAATGCATGTTCTTTTCTTGTGATTTAGATACGATAGTTTTCTTTATTATTAATATACGGTGGGAGAATAGAGCGAGGGAGGGAATGGATGAAGTAAACGATACGCCCTTATCCATTACGACTAAGATGTTCCTTTCGTTCGCTGATCATCTCGATATCTTCCAGCTCTCCACTCATTTGTCGGTATTCTTGCAATATGTGTGCCTTTTCTTCCGTCCAATAGATGAACGCTCTTCGATGTATCAATGCCCACACATAAGGTACGAAAAACTCCCGTGAATCTTGCTCTTCTTCATATTGGAACTTCAGGTCCGGCATCGTCTTTCAAAATAATGTCAGCCTTCACTACACCAGGCTCGTTTGTATGTTTCCTTTTACTTACGTCAAGGCTTTTTGATGTCCAAGTTCGAGCAGCCTGATCAATCAAATCCAAAATCTCATTTGTTGATGGAGCCTTTAGGTTGGCCTCAGATACACGTGCATGAAAATGATCCACAGTGTTCTCGATATTCCGTATCAGCTCTGAAAGGCGGGCATGGTTTCGCAAAGGAGCAAAAATGTCGCGTTTGAGAAGCAGGGCGTATACAAGTTGGGTATTATTCTTGAGTCGGTGGGTGAGGATGGAGTTGATAATCTCAAGCACAAGCGAAAGCATGTCTTCGTACACAGTAATATCTTGCATTGAAACAGCCTGATAGCGTAAGGGTAAGTCAATAACTTTTACGAGCAATATCTTCCATTCACTAAACCTACCTCTTGATGCGCAAGCTTTGTTGTTAGCTTTTGCTGCCTCCGAGATATCAGCTCAAACATACTGGAAGAGCTTTAATGAGTATCGTGGCTGAAAAAGGATCCCAATAGAACGTACCTGATTATCCGCTGTGCGACATAAGCATGCATATCCAACACCGTGCTCGACATGTTGGCCAGGATGGCTAAGCAATTTGTATGAAAGTATATGTCCTAAAGCAAAAAAGAATGAGTGTCACCCATAGATCACTGGAACGAATCGAGACACTACCTTTTGATGAGACAAGTTGAATTGCAAAGTACGGATCAACACCAGCATTACAAGTCCTCCCAAGGATATCGATTTCAATAATGGCCTTTCGGTGAACCATGTCAAATTGCCCACGTTCTATAAGTATGGGTAAAAGATTAGTAACAATCATGCCTGATTTCCATTGCAATACTCACGATCTTTTGGATAGTCTCGTTGTTCACATCGTCTTGGCTGAGAATCAGCATGATCGTCAATAAGATGTACACCTGCGAATAATTGGTCTTCCCCTCCACGGATTCATAGATGATCTTCAACATGGGTATGTACTGCATGATGCCACTTAGTATCCAACAGCATCATCCTATGCCCTCCTTCCATTATCTTACCATTGTCTCTGGATCCGTCCTTGATAGCACATATACCCGGAATGAGTCATTTTCCACCAACATGACGTATAATAAAAGCATTCGTTCCTCAACACCCAGCGAGCTTACATCCATATTATAAATGAGTAAGATGGATCAAGTAGGGATCATGAATCAACTCACTTGCAAAATAAAGAGAAAAGGTCCTTGAAAGAAATGAGATGAAATTTCTTGTCTTGGCCATCGACATCGGTTGCAAGAACTAGCAGTAGTCGATACGTGAATACCATTGAACTTAGTCATCACAGCGCAACTAACCATTATGATCCCGAAGATTAGCGAATACGGTTCTATATGGCGATGTCGGTGCAGATGAATCATCTCGGGACGTTTTCAGCTGAGTCGTCAATAGAAGGAGGAGTAGCAAACTTCGCTCGTTCATGGGCATTGGATCCACATCGGACGCTGAACCTGATCGTGAAGAAAATAGATAGCTATAGGCATTGTACACCACGCCTTCACATACACATGTCAGCCATTGAAGATATACAAAACGGGAGGGAGAAGAATATACGCACTTGATGATAATGCAGGAGGTGGTTTTTGTGTGATAAAGTTCTCAAGTAGCTTTGCAACAACAGCATCTGCACGATCTCTAGGTATATGTAAATGAGTCACCAGCAATGATCATCCCCTCCTCCACTTTCAGCACATTACCCAAACTTGTCCAGTAATAGATCCAAAAAGTAATTTCCTTCATTCACATGAGAGCGATGTAATTGGGTGGAGAAAAAGACAATGAGCGTGTTGAGGATCTCGGTATAGAATTCGTAGGCGGAATAATTTTCACTAAATGAACATGAAGATGGTGAGTTCAACCTTCATCTTGATTTCAGGCATGCTCAACATACTATGGATCCAGGTTAATCAGGGCTGTTGTAAGTGCGTCCAACAATTGCTCGCCACGTGGTCGATGATCCGATTTGACTTGGTCGCTGATTGTAAGCTTTTTCAAATCGAGCTGAAAGGTGTTTTCTTGAGGAACGTCCACATTATCTATACAAGGCCATCGACTTAGCTCCCTATCACATAGAATGAAATCCTTTCTTTACCTTCGAACTGCTTCATGATTTCCTCATTGGTCAAGTTGCCAGCGAAATGCTTGGTGAAAACACGGGTCAAGAACAATGCATTGTAAGCCTCGGTTGGGATGGTCCTAAGGTATGTCTATTAGCACTAAAACCACCTTCACCTACCCTCTGTATCATACTTACTCAGGATTGGTTGATTGGATATGCTTCAGTTGGCTGAGTAGATGAAGAACAAGCTTGTTGAAGTTTCGTGTCCTGACATTATTCGCAGCTATAGGATGATGATGATGCATGATGATAAGTCATTGACAAGAAATTAACAAGTCCAATCACACATGCACACCCACATCATACCCAGGTCGATGGATAAGCTTACTGTAGCCATTTCCAAATCGTACGTATCTTGTCTATATCGATACCCATAGTAAGAAATGTTGTCAGCATTATCAGGATATCTATTGATGCCTTACAGCGAATGAGATGATGGGAACTTTGTCGTTTGTAATAAAGCTGGCCAGAACGAGGAATCGTTTATGCTCAATGATACAGCGGAGGAGAGTGTCTTGAGAGCCGAGGATTGTGCGGCACTGAATAGGTGAGACTCGGATGGCTTCCGCAGAAATGAGGACGTGGTTGATGCAATGGTTTGCTTAATGGTGTTGGCAGCCGCGGTGGCAATGGGCAGTTGTGATGATGCTCCAGGGGGATAAAAAGGTTCAACGACCTCGTTCGAAGGTGTGCGTGTTAATGGAGAAGTCGGAGAAAGCGAGGATGCGATTGGCGAAACAGGTGAAGTGGTTGAGAATGTCGATGTGCGTCTCGGTGGTTGTTTAGAAACGAATGTTCTGTTTGGTGCGCTCAAAGTCGGTAAAGGAGGGTTGTTTGACTGCGAAGAGCTCATGGATACGAGAACGTGCCGTGGTATTGTCGAGCAAAAGGAGCGAGAGGAGAAAGAAAAAGAAGAAATGAAATAAGACACGATCGACACTATACGCGCTGGTTCAATGTATTGTTTCTAGTGTGTGATATGCGTCCTTTTGTGTCACTGAGAATGATTGAGTCGTATGCAGCATCCACATACACTGGTAACACTGATCGTAGTTTACTCCATCATGCATTAATATCATCATCTTTTAAAGTTGGGTTGTGTTCTCGATTAAGATGCCAAGGTGGTCCTCTGATGATACCCGTTGCCCATTTAAGGATCGATCAAGTCGACTTCTTACTAGGAGATTACCTTCATCATCATATCTTCCTTATTCAAAGCTGTCTCATTCATAAGAATAGTTACTACACAACAATCTAAATCCAATGGTTTATCTAATAAGACACCTTTTTATACAATCAACATCTTGTACGCTAGATAGAAGTCCGTGTATGGATTTAGGTGCCTGTTTTCTTTAATGGTAGATAGCATAATAGAAGCTTCGAACATGCCGGTCATGTGAAATTGATGTATAGACAACCTCTTATGACGGATCAGGATCATACGTGTTAATGAAAAAGAATCACCTTGTCGATGAATAAAGCGTTACATGCATTGATATGGAGGATGTTGTAGTGTGTGTAGTGATGCATTATGAAAACAAGGTTACTGACGGGGTCCCGCAAGGCGCGTAAAATGTGGAGGTGGCGTGTAGCAGTAGCCATCCAGTTAAATGCGGACCTGCAGGCACACACACCGTTCTCTTTGCTTTTTGCCCTTTTATCTATTTGTCCCTACACTTCTTTTGTGCCTATATCATGTCGGGTAATAGTATCAAGGTCGTGTGTCGTTTCCGGCCCCAGAATGCCCTCGAGAACAGAGAAGGAGGTACTCCCATCATTGACATTGGCGAGGACGGCACTCAAGTCGCTCTCAAGGTAAACCACCCCCTCCCCCATTCATCATCCTTCCTTTGACTCCACGCTCTAATGCTCCCATTGAACAGGGCAAAGACTTCCAAGGCAGTTTCACGTTCGACAAGGTGTTTGGCATGAACACTCCTCAACAAGATGTCTTTCAATACTCCATCAAGAGCATCGTTGACGGTAGACACTTTGCACACTCTATCCTTCAGGCACATCGTATCTTGACAGCTGTTTTCTTTATTGTAGACGTCACTGCTGGTTACAACGGCACTGTCTTTGCCTATGGTCAAACAGGCTCTGGAAAGACCTTCACTATGATGGCAAGTATCGGGATTCCCATTTTTGCATGTGATGCCCGTGTCGTTCTCCTTGATCGTCTTGGTATATGCTAACATGACTTTTTTTCAGGGCGCTGACATTGATGATGAGAAAACAAAAGGCATTATCCCACGCATTGTCGAACAAATCTTTGACAGCATTATGGAGGCACCAAGCAACCTTGAATTCACTGTGAAGGTGTCGTTTATGGAAATTTATATGGAAAAAGTCAGAGATCTTTTAAATCGTAAGTATGGGTTGGGACTCGTTTAGAGGCCAATGATATTAATCACGTTGTATATCTATAGCCGCTGCGGAGAATCTACCGATTCATGAAGACAAAACCAAGGGCGTCTATGTCAAGGGTCTTTTGGAAGTCTATGTTGGATCATCTGACGAAGTTTATGAAGTTATGCGACGTGGAAGTAACAACCGTGTGGTTGGTTACACCAGTAAGTAGCCGCTTGGGTACGTGTCTACGTATCATGGCTCATTGTGTGGATGGTGTCATTGTGTAGATATGAATGCAGAAAGTTCCCGAAGTCACTCCATTGTCGTTGTGACAATCACACAAAAGAATGTGGATACGGGTGCAGCAAAGAGTGGAAAGCTTTATTTGGTCGATTTGGCTGGTTCGGAAAAGGTCTGTATGCTTTGTGTGAAAAAATGGTCATTGTTCGCTCTTGATCTCATATGCATCGTCCCAAATGACATAGGTTGGCAAAACGGGTGCATCTGGTCAAACCCTTGAAGAAGCCAAAAAGATCAACAAATCATTGACGGCGTTGGGTATGGTCATCAATGCTTTGACCGATGGCAAAGTAAGTACAACAACATGAATCTTTTTTTCTCTCATCATTGATCATTTCTCTTTACGCGTGCTTTCCTTCTATTCCCCAGTCGAGCCATATTCCTTACAGGTGAGCAGCACCATCACGTTGTATGTCAACATCATGCACGTTTGATAACACCCAATGTGTGCACACAGAGACTCCAAGTTGACACGTATCCTGCAAGAATCGCTTGGTGGTAACTCGCGTACGACTTTGATCATCAATTGTTCGCCTTCCTCGTACAATGAAGCTGAAACGCTTTCTACTCTCCGATTCGGTGTGCGTGCAAAGACGATCAAGAACAAGGCGAAGGTCAACGCCGATCTGTCACCTGCCGAGTTGAAGGCTTTGCTCAAAAAAGTCAAATCGGAAGCGGTGTCATTCCAGACCTATATTGCTGCTCTTGAAGGCGAAGTCAATGTTTGGCGTACAGGTGGCACGGTGCCTGAAGACAAATGGGTTACCATGGATAAGGTTTCCAAGGGTGATTTCAATGCGTTGCCACCAGCACCAGGTTTCAAGAGCCCTGTTTCTGATGAAGGTTCTCGTCCTGCAACACCTGTCCCTGTTCTTGAAAAGGATGAGCGTGAAGAGTTTATCAAGCGTGAAAACGAATTGATGGATCAAATTGCAGAGAAGGTAAAGCAATCACAACGAAGACTGTATTCATTTTATTAACGATCGTCAATGTTAAAAATAGGAAACCGAGCTTGCCAACAGAGAGAAATTGCTCGAATCGCTCAAGGAGGAGATTGGTTACTATAAGGAACAAGAGCAAAGCATTTCCAAGGAGAACCAAGATATGACAACCGAATTGAGTGATCTACGATTGCAGCTTCAAAAGATCTCTTACGAGAGCAAGGAGAACGCCATTCATGTTGATTCACTAAAGGAAGCCAACCAGGAGCTTTTGGGAGAATTGGAAGAGCTCAAGAAGAATTTGGCCGAAGTCAGACAAGCTCAAAAGGATGCTTCAGATGGTGAAAAGCAAAAGAAGAAGGCTGAAAAGATGGCTCAAATGATGTCAGGCTTTGATAACTCCGTAAGTAACTTTTGATTTCTTTGTTAAAGCTATCTTCTTATTATATGATGTAGGGCGTCCTTATTGAGAAGGAGAAGCAAATCCGTGATGCACTTGGAAAGCTCGAGGATGGAAAGGCCGGTTCATTGACCATTGAGGAGCTTGTATCAGTTCGTCGTGAATTGGCCGAATCCAAGATTCTTGTGGATCAGCACACAAAGACCATCGAGGTTTTATCTACCGAGAAGGAGAGCCTTGAGAAGAAGAAGAAAGATCTCGAATCTCGTTTTGGCACCCTTGAGCAGGAATATGAGGAGCTTCTTGACAAGACCATTGCCGAGGAAGAATCACGCAACCAGAAGGGTAACATTGCCGAGACCGTTTCTGCTCTCAAGGTAATATTGTCACAATGTGTCATATGCATGTGCATTCTTAACACGTTTAATATAGATCAAGCTTGAGAATGAATATCAATCCCAGAAGGAGATTCAGCAAAAGGAGATCAATGACCTCAAGAAGGATTTGGAGAGCAAGACTTCGAGTCATGAGAAGCTTACCAAGGCTGTGGCTGATTTGAAGACGGCCAACGAGGAGCTTCAGGTACACTTTTTATTCTTACTTGTTGGAAAGAGATCGATGTTGACTCGTAGGTTGGAATATAGAACATGCTATCTGATCATCCCCAGCAAGCCAATGGAAGAAGCGAAGCTGAAATGAGCGAGAAGGAAAAAGACATCGAGCGTATGCGTAAGACGATGGCTCAACAACTTGCCGACTTTGAAGTCATGAAGAAGGCCTTGATGCGCGACTTGCAAGGACGATGCGAGAAGGTTGTCGAGCTTGAGATGTCATTGGATGAGACCCGTGAGCAATACAACAATGTCTTACGTGCCAGCAACAACAAGTCTCAGCAAAAGAAAATGGCCTTTTTGGAACGCAACCTTGAACAGCTCACCAATGTGCAAAAACAGGTAAATATCAACATGGCCGTTTTCATGCAAGTTTATTCATGCTCTTCGAATTAGCTTGTGGAACAAAATGCATCTCTGAAAAAGGAAGTCGCTTTGGCAGAGCGTAAATTGATTGCACGCAATGAACGCGTTCAGAATCTCGAGACATTGTTGCAAGATGCACAAGAGAAATTGATCTCCCAGAATCAAAAGTAAGTCATCTTTATTGATACACATCCCGATATTAATGCATCTTTTAGGTTTGAAGCCCAGCTGCAGGCAGTACGTGAACGCTTGGAACAGGCTCGAACACAAAAATCTCAACAATCCATGTCAGCTTTGAACTTTGGTCGTATTGCTAAGCCCTTGCGCGGTGGAGGAACAGTCGTAGAGAATGGCAATGATACTCCTGCCTCGCCCACTTCGAACGACAAGCGTGAAAAGCGAACCTCTTTCTTCTCTGGCTTCATGGCCCGATAAATCACATCCCTCCCACACAGATATTATGCTATATATATATGATGCCATTTATAGGCAGTCTATCCTTTGTCTATGCCGCTCCTTTCATTATCTCTTTTTCCCCCTCTATATCTATTATTAAACACCAACAACTTACGTAACAAGGCTCTTATAAACCTTCCCGATATATCGTCCCCCCAAAGAAAGACAATAATAAATGATGACTCTATCACTTGACAATATAGTGTATTCCAAGACATACTTGCATGATAACTAGCGATAATAAGGTGGGCATTTTACCATTGCTACTTCCCAAGCAGCATTCAAAGCATCGAGGACATGTTCGGGTAATGGACCTTGTTCGACAGCCTTGAGATTTTGCTCGGTGTGAGCGACAGAGGATGTACCAATGATAACACCTTTATGTAAAATGGCAAGTAAGCGCTTCCATGGCTCATTCAAGTATATAATAATCCTGCATATTACCATCTCCTTTGTCTTTGTTGAGCAATGAATGATGGACCATCCAGCGTAATGCAATGTCGGTAGGACTCAATTGACTCTCCTTGGCTACTTGGTGCACCTTGCTGATAGCATCAAAGTACGTTTGGTTCCAGTATCGATCGCGGTACCTTTTTGATACACATGTACAGTATGAGACGACGTTGTTGCAATGATTCATGCAGAAAGGGGCAGACTTACATTTTGCCTTGGTTGGTTTCAGGATCAAAACGAGAATTGGATTCAACGCGGGTTGCCATGTTTTCATAATGCGGGCTCAACAAACCACCGGCCAAGGGATTATAAGCATTGAAGAGGATGCCATAGTGCTTCAAACAAGGGAAGAGCTCATGTTCAACGTCACGAGTCAATGCATTGTACATGCCTTGATAAACTGTGGGTTGAACCCAATTGTTCTTTCGCATGATTTCACAAATAGCGCTGACTTGCCAAGCTGCATAATTGGAAAGGCCAAACTATACCAATAGGTTCATTAGAGGAATGTGAGAGAGAGAAAGAGACGTGGTACTTCTTACCCGTTCAAAATGTCCTTTTTCATAAATCTCTTGGACAGCGCTCAACGTATCCTCGATGGGTGTACTATGATCCTATATGAAAAGAGACAATGTTGTTAGTTCCGGTGGTATTAGTAAGCTTCTGAAACTCTCGCTTACCGGTGCATGAAGATAAAGGATATCAACCTTATCCGTTTTCAATGCCTCCAGCGACTTCTGAAAAATGGCCTTCAAACGCTCGGGTTGATGATCGCCTGGTTGACGTGGTGCCACCTTGGTAGCCACCTTGAACTTATCAAACACCTGCAAGTCGGCGAGCACCTCCTCTGTAGTGCCATCACAGTAAACGCGTGCCGTGTCTATCACCATCATCACGTTACTATGGGAAGTACCTTGCTGTAACATTGCCTATAGCCCTTACCAAGTTCCTTGTATCCATGGCTACCGAAAACATTGATAATCTCGTTCACTGTATTGGGGTCCGTTATACGCGAGGCAGGGGTCTTGCCAAAGGTCATTGTGCTTTAAAAGTTATCCTAACAATGTTAGCACCTTCATGTATACAAGGAATCTCTCCCTCATGGCTGCCATTGGTACCCAAGAATGATGTTCATGCGCGTCATGTTGCTTGTCAAAGATAATATCGCAAAGATAAGAAGATGGTGAGTAATCTAATCCCAATTCATCAGGGCGCGCTATACCTTTAGTGACATCGCCCCCAGATCTCGCAGGATCACGTGGACGGCTAAACATGCGTTACGACGGCTTGTGTTGCCCTGGAAACGTATTCCATTGATGCCTGCTTGCATGAATACCAATACCATTTACATTTGATAGTAGTATTTGTAATAAACAATACCAGAGCAGAGAACTACTTGAGCAACCATACATAGTGGATATCCAATCACGTGTAAAGAAAGCATGCATGGTAGTAAGGTGATAGCAGCGTAGTGGGATGGGTATGCATATCAAAGGGGATCCACCAGCAGCTTAAAAGTGTTACTCAAACTCACATGAGCTGACCTCGTTTGGTGATGATTCAATTTCGGGTAGATAGCAAGCACAATTCATGCGATACAATAGCTCGTGCAACAATCAAGCATTGATGACAGGTACGTAAAGAAAAGAACAATGAACAAACTTATTTGATCCTCAACAACATCAGCGACTTATGAGAAAGGGGGGAAAGTCCAGTATTGTACAAAATCATAACAAGAGAAGGGAAGCGTTGAAAGGGGTTTTGTGTGTGTGTGTGTGTGTGTTGTGGATCCGAAGGGTGATGGGTGAAGGGAAAGTGTGAAAGAGAACAAAGGGAGATTACATACATTAAGGATTGCGCGAGAGAGGGAGAGTGGCGTGATAAATGATGGTGGTGATAATGGTGGTGTTGATTTAGAACCGAATAACCAGAATGCTGAGATTATCCGTGCTAAAGTTGGCAAGAGCATGATCCAGGAGTTTTTGGCTTGCTTCTTGAGGATCCTTGATATCCTTGATCAAATCAACAGCGTCTTGATCATCGCATACATCCCATAACTAAAACAACCCCCCATTTGTCAGTTTGATTGGTGCCTATGAATACCATCTTTTTCCTTTGTCTACTTACGCCATCACAAGCAAGGATCAAAAAGTCATCTTGTGGTGTGAGATCGGTCTCGGTTGTATATGGGTTGCCAACGACGAATTCTTTCATGACACAGTCTCCCAACGATCGGGTCACAGCTAGTACACCATTGACGCGATTATTCATCATAAATCCACCCAAATCCATGATACGCTTTGCCTCCTGCTGATCAGAACCCTTGTGATCATAAGATAAACGCACCGCTTTGCCATTACGACTGCACATGCATAAAAAGGATGGTAAGCTTGTGGTTGTGATGATGATGATGATGATGGTGGTGGTGGTAGTACTCAATAAAGAATGGCGAAAAACCTACCATAGTACAGCGCGTGCATCGCCCACATTTCCCGTGTATAAAACTCGCTATCACCAAGGATATCAGCACGTTGCCTAGATACCCTATTTTCCATCCTACCTTTTCATTCTTGACTTCCACAAATGCCACCACTGCTGTACACCCAGATGATTTGCCCTCGTTCATATTCACTTGACGATCCACTTCGAGAAACGCCAAGTTGAGAATTTCTGGAACAGGCTTGCCAACGTGTTGCTGTAGCGACTCTGCCAATATCTATAGACGCCATGGTTAGCGATCTCGAGTGGAAGCGTTGTAAAAATAGAATCCTTGCCCTGTGAAAGTTGTTGCCGCACCATTCTGCTGTGGCCCTGCCAGCATGGCCATCAAAGATGGCAAAGAAACCTTGCCTTGGTACGTTTAAGTAATCTGTGACAAAAGAGTGGGCATCTTCCATAGTTCTACGACAACGTCGATTTCTGTCTTCTGTAACGCCAATGGCGAAACCGTTGGCGGTAATGGTGGTTGGCGTCACGCTGCCATTTTGTTGGTGCGAGGTCATCTTGGAATAGAAATAATAAAGGGGCGCAAAGTGGGGAAGACGAGGAGGAGGAGAGGATTGGGTTTTGAGTTAGGAACACGTAGAAAGTGTGGCGAGTAAAGAGTAAAAGACAAAGAAAATAATTCGCAATACAGGGGTTCTTGTCCAAAAAGAAAGGCATTCAATAATGGGATACTCCACCTCCTACCGTAGTCAACTAGGTCAATGCGGCGTAGAAGAGCGTACTAGCAACGTGTGTGTGCGTTTATGGGTGTATGTGTGTGTGTGTACGAGTGGATGTGTGGATGTGCGTGTTGCGTGTATATGTGTGTGTGTCCTGTTGCGTGTGGTGATGGTGGGGTTATTTTAGAACGGTAGTATAAAAATAGCTTGGGCTTTTCATCGGCGATCTTTCTTTTCCCTTCCCAGTACTTTTTCATATTAGAAATACTATATTGTGTGCATTATGTACCTCATTGTATAAATCACGTCATTACTAAAGACCATGATAATACAAAAGAGCTTCATCCTTTATGTGTTAGGGGATCATGTCACGATGGATGTTGTATAGTGCCGTTAGCAATGACCATGTCGCGGTACATTTGAGAGGAAAGGCAAATGAAAACACGGGTTGATGATTGTCCTACCCGACGATAGCCGTAAGTGTCATGAGTGGATGATGATGATGGTGGGTGAAGGGTGATCAGCAGATCTTGGATCCAGTTATCTACCGTTTTTTACTCCTGATAAGTTGGTGTATCCCACAGCAGCACGTAAATGGCACACCTGATGTAACGTGTGAGCACCTATTCATGCGTCTCGACCCTCCCCAAAAACAATCCTGCCGATTGTGTGCGTGGGATTCAAAAACATACACACAAACACACCTGATACAGCAGCATTCGTATAATGAATGAGACTAGCATTTATAACAAAGCAGTGTTTTCTGACTCACTTTTGTCATGCATTCCACAACATCACCCCCTCTTTCCAAACACAATAATAATCTCAGCCTCATCCACCATATCACTGAAACCTCACCTTCGTCATCATCATCACCATCATCCGAAAAACCGGTCATTCCTCCTTTATTCGTATGCTTTGTACATGTGTGTTATATGCCATGCATCTTGTACAGCCCTTTGCATAACATATGCAGCATGGATAGCAATGTGCATCCAGAAATGGTAATACCGGTGTGAGTCAGCGTCGTTTTAGGGGGTTTTTTTGGTTATTTGAATTTGGTGTGCGTGATACAAAAAGTGACCCTTTTGTCGCACCTTTTTAACTGCATTTATCGCACACCATATGATTTTCCTTTCTCCTCTCCCTTTGTCTCATCATCAAACCACTTTGATAGTAGTAAAAAAGAACAAAGACCTATGGTCATCATCATGTCATCTGCATACAAAGATATGAAAAGTAGAAAAAAATGGGAGATTGCCATCATGACCAATTCCAAATAGCAAAAGAAGTTTACGCTCACTTGGCACATTCTGCTTGCGGACTTGTTTCCGCAAATGATAGCAAACATGGTGAGTTGCAATCGGCAGCAAAAATAACATCACAATGATGTCCTATGCAATGAAAGGGTATTGCGTATGTGTGTGTGTGTGTGTGTATGTGTGGGTGTGTACGTGCGTATGGGTATGTGTGTGTGTGCGTGTGTGCGTGGGCGCATGCTCGTGGGGCAAGCAAAATGTCTCACTCGGCATTTTACGGACACGTTCTGAAATATGATTGGTTATCGTACATCCAAAACGACTAGTGTCTGGTGTTGTAGGATAAAATGATATATTGTTGAAGCATGATGGCGTGCATATGTACCGATGGATGAAAGAAGGAGAGAGAGAAAAAGAGAGAGGAGTAAGAGGAGAAACTATGTTGAAAGGGAGGAGGGGATAGCAGCAGCAGCCTTACCCAAGTCCAAGATGGGGGGTTGTTGTTGTGTGAGGGTTGCTTATTTTTTACAGGGTGAAAGAAAGGAAAAGGAAAAACACAACCAACTCGCCATCGTCGGAAAGAAAAGCATCATTGGTGCTCCGCTGCTTGCAAAGCCACCAGGTAAAAGATATATAAAGGGCACCGGTTCGCACAACCCAAAAATTCTTGGACCTATTTATACTAAGCCACAGAGCTTTCTTTCTTTTTCTTTCTCCTCTCTCTCTCCCACTTACAGCGCATACGACAATGTCCGGATTCAAGATTGCCACCCCCGCTATGCAGACACCGTCTGTCCCAACTCCCAATAATAATGCAGCCACGCCTTTTGTTCCTTCTACACCTGCACCTGTCGATGCACCCACACCTAGTAGAGATCAGAATCCTTATGCAGTGGCGGGTATTACACCTACGTTACAGTAAGTTATCGCATGAACGGCATTTACACCCACCCCCTATACCACCAAATAAAAAACACAAGATACCATTACATCACCATCCAATTTGTTTCAATGTTGTTGTTATTAACACTGTATGGCACTTACCATAGAAACATTGTTGCCACCGTCAACCTGGATTGTCGCTTGGATCTTAAAACAATTGCGCTCCATGCACGCAACGCCGAGTACAATCCAAAGGTACACATAGTTGCCGTATGATAATGTTTTTTGGACACTGGTATACTCAACGGTTGATTAGCGTTTTGCCGCCGTCATTATGCGTATTCGAGAACCAAAAACAACTGCCTTGATTTTCGCATCTGGCAAAATGGTAGTGACAGGAGCAAAGTCTGAAGATGATTCAAAATTGGCTGCACGTAAATATGCTCGTATCATTCAAAAGCTGGGCTTTCCGAGCAAGTTTACCGATTTCAAGATCCAAAACATTGTTGGCTCATGTGATGTACGGTTCCCAATTCGTCTTGAAGGTCTTGCTTACTCTCACGGACATTTCAGCTCTGTATGTATCGATGGATGGATGGATGTGGAAGGGAAAAGAATGATGTTGCTCATTCATTTATGTTTGGTAGTACGAGCCTGAATTGTTTCCAGGTCTCATTTATCGCATGGTGAAGCCCAAGATTGTATTGCTTATCTTCGTATCGGGCAAAATTGTCTTGACAGGTGCCAAAGTGCGTGAGGAGATCTATCAGGCCTTCCAAGCTATATACCCTGTGCTGCTTGAATTCCGTAAACCTTAAAATCAGTCATCTTAATACCAATTACAAGTATGGTAGGTCTCCCCTCTTCCACCCTTCTCACGCTTATACAACATCCTTGCCTGCTCTTTTCCATTCACCCTTCGCAATATTCAAAAAAGCTTATTACACATATTCAACAACCCCATCCAAAGTCAACAACTCGCACACACACACATACACACACACACACACGCATTCACATTGCATGTTCTTTGCATTTGCTTCCCCCCATTCTTTGTATAAATTAGCTTCCCACTCTGTATCATACATCCCGATTTGGTTTGTAAACGACAATCAAATAAACAAAAAAAATTGAAGATACTGTACATGTGTGGGTTGTCAAGTGGATATGGAAAATTGCATGACAGCAACCAATTTAGGGTAGAGCGGCTCCTTACGCTGGAATTTTTTCGTTGTCGACCTACCTCTTTTATTACCCAAGTTCCTCCCCCCTTCCCATGTCATCGGAACAGATCGCCAAAGCCCTGAAGGGTGCTGGTTTATCAGCTGAAGAGCGTATCGACACAGCTGTTCAAGCTTGGCAAAACGACAAACTTTTCTTTCCAAACAAGGACGATTTCTTGCTGGAATGGCTATGTACAGCGTTGACGAGATCGAAGCTGAAATCGTAAGCAGATCCTCCCATGTCACTCGAGTCCCCTTTCGACAGCCATTGACTTTATCAATAGATCGACCGATACAGCTGTTATCCAAGTCGCCTACTGGCAGCTGTTGCAAGAGCTACTTGCTCACTATACTGAACGCGTCAATACCACCGGTCGATCGCCTCCCAGCATACGAGTACCCCTCATTACTTCAGTCACCACGCTGCTCAACCGTATCAAAAAGGATCCACCAGCACAACAAAAAGAGCTATTGGAATATGTGTCGAATGCATTAGATTTGCTCTTCTCGCCAATTTTCGCCTTATCGTATCGACCCACGTTTGAACATATGGTTGCTGTGATGGATCAGCTATTGGAGACACTTGCAACTCAAATCGACAATGATGCGCTTGCCAACCTTGCAAAGGTGTTGCTGAAACGTTACAACTCGCAAATCATGCAATCTGCCAATCATAAAAAGGTAATATCGTAGCAATGTGAATACTATGAGATTCATTAACTTTTATGCATGTAATTAGGCTTTCACGGTGGTTGTTGGCAAAACGTTCCCGGCACTACTCTCGATTCGTCGACGCATTGCAGCTACCGACAACGAATTATCATTGCTATTGACCGACCTATTATCATCGAGTCTCTTTCATCCTGACAGCATCATGGAATACACGTCTATTTTCAGATCATCCGACGCTGCATCGTTCCAAAGCAACAAGTCTACCTACGTGTACAAGTTGTTTGAAGAACTTGGTCGATTGTTAAAGAAGCCTGAGAGTGTTGAAGATGGTAATGTACTTTTTGGTTGCCTAGTGATTGTTGTTGCGACACATACTAATGGGATGATCCATTTACAGTGTTGGATGTGATACCTGTTTTGTATTCACGATTTGTGCGTGCATTTCGGAAAAAGAGAGGCCAAACAGCTGGTCAAGACACCGTGCGACATGTGGAATTTGGCTTTTTGGTGGAATGTCACAAGATTTTGGAGCAGTGCTCGGATGTGGATACGCTTTGTCAGCTGCTGCACGTTTTATTGGAGTTGAATGTTTACGTCGCACGAAATGATGATGTATCTCGATCACAACATGCTTTCTTGGATGACATTGCCGAAAATGCAGTCAATTTGTTGGGGTCTCCTAAAGGTGAGTATAACGATTTATATGCTGCTGGTTCCTTCATGCTAAACCATGTGATAGATTGTGATCAGGCCTCGGTGATGCGATTGATCGATGTATTGCTTCAAATCGATCTTTTGCTGGTTGAAGCACGCATGAACAAGATTTGGCCGGTTCTCATTCAGGCAAGTCTTACAACTACCAGCAGCCAAAGACGACAAGTGGACTGACATCAATCTATAGCCACAAGCCAAATCATTAGACACTTGCATGATTCTTGCATTATCAGTACTTTCTGTTTATTCAGCTTCACGACAGATGGATGCATTTATTGGCGATCTTCTCACCGCTTTGAAAGCCGTTTCATCCAAGACTGATATTGATTCGCTATTGACGATGCCCTGCTTTAGTAGACGATTCCTTGATGAGTATGGGTTGATTACGAGCATCATTTGTTCCTTTCTCACATGGCTATTATTTGCTAGGTTCTCAACGGTCGTCAGCAAATCCCTTCCAACAAATCAAGTACCGATACTCTTTGAACAATTTGCCAATGAACTTTATCAAGACAACTCTCCCGCAGTTATTCGGTTGATGAGCATCTTTTTCGCACAATTCATTACCTCGGTCAACCTTACACAACATCAACGACGTGCTTTCGAATCACAAACGCATGCTCTCTTTGAACGTTTTATCAAACCTAGTCTTGAGGAATCGCAAAAGAATCAAGGCAATTTATTGGCAGCTCTGCAACTACATACAGCTTTGACGAACAGCATGGCGGATGTCTATTGGGCAACGTTGAGTGGCGACACGCGTGGATGGCTTGCCGAGGTGCTCCAAACGAGATTTGATCAATGTCATAAGGAGGATACCAAAGATGGTCGGTGCGTCACTGTTTTGAGTGTGAGTATAGTGCCAAGCGAGGAGCTATCGTGAATGATATTAATTCCCTTTTTCTTCATGTAGGTAACGGCCTTGTTACAACATGCCTACTTTTCGTACTTGAACATTGCAGCTGAAGAGGCTACTCAATCTTCACCACTGGATATGGTTGGCCGTGTGCTTGATTTTGTTCTCGAGGATCATCAAAGTATTTCATCAAAGGATACATGGGATGGTTCGTTGGTGCATTTGGATTCGAGTGCTGTCAAGATTGCATGTTGGAAACTCATCACGGATGAATGGTTTGATGTCATTTGGTATGTATTATCCACTCAGTGGTCACTTGCAATCTCATTCTTACGTATGCAATAGCCGTTCATGCGTGGGAGAACGAGCCAAGAAGCTGGCAGAATTGGTGTTAAACCCCTTGATGGAAACGCCATGGCATGGATTTGAGAGCAATCAAGTTTCAATCCCCTCGATCAATCAATTACTCTTACGCTCTGCAAACTTTTATGAGGCTACCAGTTTACAAGGTAAGTTGAAAGAAGGAAGAGAGCATAGGCAAGGTCATCTAATTAGACCCTATGTAGAATATGCGGCTACAACGGTGATTGATTCTTTGGCCGAGTTTTTCAAAGCACACATGGATGACACAGCTTCAGGAAAGATTGCACGTGTACTAGCAATGATGGAAGGTGCATGGACAGCGGATCAGCTCGCAGAGCTTGCTACTTGGCTTAAGGAAGGAGCCGACATGGATATTTGCAGCCAAGATGATACAGCAAAGTTGGAACGTATGCTCGATTTATTGTTGCTTTTCCCAATGGAGTATTATCACAAGAGCAATCGATCCATCCTCTTACGTGCTACCTTATTGATTGATGCCTGGGCGAACGCTGGCATGTGTAAGAGTGGTCCTATTTCTCTACGTGCACGAACATTGCTCTTGCGTTTAATGTCCAACTATCACGGTCAGCATGGGTTGGTAAGTTATCACATACACGCGTGGTGATGATGATGGCGTTGTAACACTTTTCCCTCTCTCTCTTAGGAAACCAATGTTGATTTATTGTCATGGTTCCTTGACTCTGCCAGTGGTATTGATGAACCTGGTATCCTTCACGTCACGAAGCAGATTGACTTGCTTGTATTGCGGTATGTAACAGGAAAAGGCTTAGTTTTGTTTCAAACTAATGCTGTGTGCATATAGATCATTGATGACACAAGCTGATGGTGACAGCGATGCTGCATCATTTCTCGATTCTACATTCAAGCAACGACTGCAATGGTTAAAGACACAACAGCCTAATGCAAGCTGCTGGACGATGGATGCCGTGGAATCGGTGATTGGATACCTAAAGGCTCATCCTACCAAGTAAGGCGATATTTTCTTTCTTGTATGCGCGTGGATGTGTGTGACTAATTATTTCACGCTATTTGGGACCTGCAGATGTGTTGATGCGGATACCACAAGGATTGTTTTTGCAGCCGACATTGTATCACAAACATCCAAGCACGTGATCCATTGTTTGAAGCAGGCACATTCTTTGCTCTTGGACGCTCCTGAAGAAGGCTTAAGCATCTTGACAAAGGACATCTTGGCTTTGGCATCCTTGTTACATGAATATGATCAGTTGGTCAAGCCCCAGAGTGGTAAAGGTAAATGAGCGAATCTTATGTGGCAAACACCTATTCAACTAAATGTTCATAGTTGTCGATGCCAATGAGTTGTCACAACGTATGGTGCGTCTTGCTTCGCCATTCACAGTCCTGGTTCAGCGTTCTTTGCGGTCACCTATGCCAATCCATGATCGCATATTGGAAACGACGACAGCATTCGTTGGATCACTATGCCGAGCAGTATCTCAATACCAGCATGCTTATGTAACGGAACGTGTTTTGGCAGTGATTTGGTTCATCGTCACTCTCGTGTATGATTCAGGTAATCTATCTCGATCATTTTTCAATGTCATGGTCGCCAAGTACTCATTACCATTCGCACTCTTAGATCAAAAAAGTGTTCAACAGCTGTGCGATGCTCTATCGTCATGGGTGAAAACGTTGGATCAAGAACAGTATGCGGTTGTACTTGCTGGATTTATTGCACAAGCGGATCGAATGGTGGATCAAGAGCGGGAGCATATCTATTTGACCCTTTTAGCTACTACTGTGCAAGCATCTACCCAATGTAAGTATTGCGTGTACATTTTTTTCTCATTGACGGCTTCTAATTTTAATGTTTACAATAGCACAAAAGCCCATTGTTCGAAGGCAATTCTCTACGTTTGTGACCAAGCTTACCATGATTGGTGTCAAAAGACGATCAGCCAAGTTTATTCACCAAGCATTACTCTTTATGGCAGACCTTATCGCTGATATTGTAAGTAAATCGCTTTTTACAAGGGAAAGAAAGAGCGAAATGTGTATTAATCTATCATACAATTCACATAGAATATGGCCGTCAGCAAACAAACACTGTCCTTGGTATTGACCAGTATCATCCAATTGACCAATGTGGTACCTGTTGCCGATGTCGATCAGCCTACATCACGTGCGCTATTTGATGCTGTACACTTGCTTATGCAGAACATCTTGATTTATCGACGTGAGCAGCTTGTGGATGTGTTACCTGTCTACATTGCTATTGTACAATCGCTGTTGCAGTGTTTCCGATCGACCCATCTCGCATTAACCAGCAAATCCAACAAGGAGCGGTTACGTACTTATACGCTACTAATTCCTTCCGCGCCCCTCGATACCTCGGCTGCAGAACGAATGGCAAGACTTTTCTCTGCTATGGAAGCCAAATTCCTTACTGAAGGCAAAAACCAACGACTCAGTGCAGCAACACAGAACAAGTTGATATCTAAGCATGTCCCATTCTTGCTACTTGAGTACTTTTCAATTCAAGCACATCCAGCCATGAGCATATCTCAACCCCAAGTGAAGACTATTTTGGAACAACAAGGCCTTTACAATTTGATGGATATGGTCAATGAGAGTCAACGGCATATGATCTTAGCATCCCTTAATGAAGCCGGCAAGTTACTATTCAAAAACTTTTACTCCAGTTGGAAGGAGAATCATATGTACAAAGGACAATAAATCGTAGAGTCTATTCTTTTTTCTTTTCTTTGCCAATTCATCTCGTGTATAAAGTTGATATATAGCATGTACATAATCCACCATTTACTGGCATTTTGAACGCACAAATCCGAGCCATTGGAAATAACTCATCCCCGAGCTGACTTGTTGTTGATTTGCACCTGCTGTTGATGGGCCTGTTGGTAATCGATCTTCCACAAGTCGACTTAGGCACATGGCTCGTAACATGGGATCACCATCTTCTTTGACAATATACAATGAGGGGAAATAGGTGCCTTGATGTTGCTTTTGAATCGCATGGACAATACTTGATACGCGTTGAGAGAAGGCATTCTTCAATTGGGGAAGCTCAACCATCTAAAAAATGCATGTGAGCCCCTTTCTTTGGTCGTTTCATATGCCTCATTCATCGTTTTTACCTGTCCAGATTGCACTTGGCCAATGTTTGGTACGCCGAGCAAGTCATTGCATAGCTGTGGCACAGCATCTTTACCAATCCAAATGTAGATTCGTTGACTGTCGTGGATAAGATAGCAGCCATGGCGCTCAAACTTTTCACTTGTCAAATTCATGCGTGGTGGCATAACACATCGACCTGTTTGAGGATCATTGGTTCCAGCCTAGACAAAGAGAACATGTATGAGGATAAAAACGGGGATGGTGTAATTCATTTTCATACCTGCTGTGGCATACAATGTAGTGCATAAAACTTTGGAGCAACGTATTCGAGCCACAATGAAGTAGGCAACGTCCTGAGAAGAACAGTGGATTGTGCACGCATGTCCATTGGAATGTTGCCAGCTTCATTAAAGGTATCCTTTTCAAAGAAAAAAGTTAGCTCTAGTCCTTCAGTCCTATCCAATACCATACATACTGTCTTGAGCACACCAAGAGCAAGGAATGGCAACATTGCCAAATTGCGACTTAGAGATAATCGTGCTGCTCCCGATGCTACTGATCCAATCACCTCTCTTGCATAAGCACTAGAAATGTCGATGGTGCCCTTTGCTAGCAAGTCCCTTGCATCCTTCAGCTTTTGTGTCACAGCCTTATCGATAGCTAAAGAACATGATCAAATAAGAATGATGATGGTGACTGCCAGGTTTTGCTTACCTTCATGACAAAGAGCACGAGCAATAGCGACCTGATCGACTGATGAAAATATTTCTGGTAGAGTGCGTGCCACAGGAAGGCAAAGGTTGATGACACGGATGCGGCGTTCTCCAAAGCATGTTGTGTACAAAAGAGCCGTTTGGAAATAGACATGGCTTGATTGGATATCATCTTCAAGGGTGAGCTCGATGCAATAAGATTGATCACGTGGTACGTTGGGCAATGCCATAATGTCTGGTACTCGAGTTGTGCAATTGCCATGGAAAGCGTGGCACACCAAACCAGGAGAACAACGTGTACGCATCACCGCCTCCAAGCCAATCTGCTCACCCAATAGCGATTGGATTTCATGGGTCAACTTTTGGACATCGGCAGGGTTCTTGGCATTGAATCCAGGGAAAAAGTGTGTTTGACCACCTGTGAATCGAGGAATAACGTCTGTATAAAGCGCCCACATCAGCCAATCAATTCCATAGGCTCGCACCCAAGGAGATACTTACTCATGGTAGCCACATCAGCATGAGGTCCTGTTCCAAAAACAAACATGTCGGCACACACTTGCGACTTTGCACATTCAGTGGCAAAGGTACGATAAAACATGTTGGATGGCGCCATAATAGCTGTATCGATCACGGCCTTCTTTTCATCAGCTGGTCTCACTGTGCCATCTCCCATGCTAGGAAGACTTCCTTGGAAACAAATGATCTTTCCTCCCGTGGATGACTATACCAAGATGCAGGTTAAAAGAGCTGTAATAAGGATAACGAATGGCTCAATCGCTCACCAACAATTTACGAGCTGCTTGTAAAGCTGTTCCCAGGCAATTGTTAACCATGTGAGTCCCATTATGCATCGTCTTTAAACGCTCCAATAAATCTTGCACCACTGCTTTGGCATCCGTCAACTCGACCAACAAGTCGCTTGCAGCACGAGGCAGATACACTTCCATCAAGTCTCCCACAACCAGCATTTCAGGTTCCTCTCCTGCTAGCTTATAAAAGCCAACTGCATTGTCCACTGTAATAAAAGCAACCTTGGTACGACCATCATCATTGGGTATCTTGTCCAGTGAATCCAAAATGGCAGTGGCAGTGACGTTGACCATGCCGGTTTGTACGGCTTGATAGGATGTATCAATCACAAAGACGTAAGCAGGTGGTTGTGGCGGGCGTTCCATGTATTCAGCTGAAGCCATAAAATCAACGCAACCGTAATTGAGTTCCACGCGTTGCCAACGATCCACTGATAGCTGGTTGACAACATCCCAATCAAATGCACTAGGTACTATCACACATGGAGATGAGTCTCTAGTTGTATCATTGACCACATGATCATCCTTACCATCGTTATCCAATCCACACAAGTTGCATTGCCATTTAAGAGCACCTTGGCTGAATCGTACAAAGGGATTGATATAGGATTTGCACCGAGTACACCGAGCAATAACAGTATCGGAAACCACAGGTACATTTTCCTATGAATGAGATCAGAGAAAGGCTCTAGTTAGGAGAAGGAATCAGCTTACATTGACTGAAGGATAAGGTTCGAGTAAAAGCGCCAAAGGAAGCTTGCTCTTTTTCAACAAGGCATTGGAGGAAGGCACAGCGTTTAATGTTGAACGTATAAAGGTTGAACTAGATTGAGCGTGAGGAGATGGTGTAACTGTCATCTATCAACATGGATCAGTTTGCCTAGCAATCAAATAAAGATAATATCATCTTACATGTTGAGGAACGTGAGCAGTAGGAGGAGCCGTATCCAAGTCGTTAATGAGAGGTGCCTGCCCCACAAGAGGTACATCATCTCGTGCTGGATTACTGGGAGCATTGTTGTATAGATTCATATTGGCCACACCATTAGCGAGTCCTGCTGGAGTAGCAGCAGCGGCAGCAGCATAGTCGTTGGTGGATGGTGTTGGCATGACAGGTTGTGGCATGGGTGGTTGTTGCATGGGCGAAGGTGGCAACGGCTGTTGTTGTGGTTGTGGTTGCTGTTGGACATAGGTTGGATAATGGCGTCTAGCGCGTCGACTGGAGTGATGAGGTTCCTGTTGCAGTGATGGTGAACCAGCCCTGTTCTGCATGTTTGGAGTTGTGGGAGGAGAAAGGCCTTGTGATGGTGACCGAACTGGCATCGGGGCTCCATTGACAGGAGCTGCAAACGCGGGATTGGCGTAAGGATAGTTTTGAGTCATCCCGATGAACGAGAGTGGTGATGGAGTTTGGCAAAGGAAGGAGTCAAGGCGTCCGTGATGTGACACCACTCAAAATATCTTTCCATTAAGAGTCAGCCACGTTGCATGCATTACAGTCAATTCCCATTTGACCCTCCTTCAAGGTACACAAACACCTTATCCCACATACTCTCTACAAGCTATTACGATATACAATAACAAGCATATGAACATTCTATTGCTGACATGTGACAAGAACAGGCAAGCTCATGGTGTGTTTCATCATATACAGTGGTCATCAAAGTGGTGTGGGTTTGCTATTTGCATCATGCTTTATTCACATCCAGATAGCGCACCCTGTTGCCAGGACCACCGTTGCTACTTACTATGGCGCCCTCATACATAGCCCTTTTGTATTGCCAATACCCAGGTACGCTTTGTTTTCCCCACGCTCGGCTCATTTTTGTTGTGATACCTATACTTTAATCAAGGTCATAGGTAAGCGTTGCAACCTCCCTTATCTTAGTGATCAACAAGCCATTTGAATCATGATTATTATTCAGGGTAGTAAACGAATGTAATAAACATTGGCTAGCTGTGATGGCTAAATATGGGTAGCTATACACATCACCAGCGAAAACCTACCTCTACCAATACACAGTATCCATGAACCTTTCCTTCGTCGCCTTGCCATGATCCACTCAACCATTCAACCACTCTATCCACCACTTTGCCTACTACAATGCATCACGAATAAATCACATGCCAAGTTGAATTGTAGCAACAGCTAAATTTTATATATACAGATGTGGATGTTGTCAATGGAATTCTTGCATGATATCAAAAAATGGTTGCCTAGCTACCAAGACCACCGCGACGGCCCATTTGTTGCTGCTTTCTAAACCGTAATCCATCCTCAAACTGCTTTTGCAAATCATTGGAAATACGATGCTTCTCATCTTCGTCAATAGCACTCTTTAGAGACCCATACAAACCTCCTCCTGACTTTTTGGTTTGCTGACGTTCGGATGGTTGATTGCTCGCCTTTTTGGCACCTAACAAGCGCAAGAACTTGTCCTTCTGCTGCTGATCTCCACCAAAGCTGGCTTTGTTCCAATTGTTCCATCCACCACTTTCCTCTTTAGCATCCTCGTTGTTGGTATTCGATGGTGATGATGGTTGTGTATCAATGTTCTCTGGCGTTGAAGGGTTGCTGTCACATGCATGCTTTCGTTGCTTCTTTTCATCGTCGCCCTTTGTCTTGTCCTTTTTCTTCTTCTCCTTCTTTTTCTTTTCCTTCTTCACGCCATCATCGCCATTCGATTTAGACTTCTTAGCCTTCTTCTCTACGCTATCCTCTCGCTTTCGTTTCTTGTCTATGAATAAAAAGAGCATTAACTATCATGATACAACAAGCCAGCTAGTACACTACGCTTTACCATCGCTCGACTTCTCCTTCTTGCTTTTCTTCTAATGTCAATCGTGTTAACCAGCGATCGCAGTGTATGAGATTCGTCATACCTTGGCAAGATCGGTTGCGTGCTTTTCTTTTTCTTTAACTTTGTCGGACGAGCCCATATTGAAAGAGAGAAATGGACATGCAATTACCCAACACGCTCCCATATTTCAAACAAGCCACTCCGCTGCGATCACGTGCACATCATGCATACTGCTCGGGCTTTTGCTATGTGATTCATCTTATCTCCAATCCATCAGGGTCGATTTGAGCCATTGTACGAACATGTCAAAACAAGAACATTCGGATGGGTGGCTTCAATTGCTGCTATCACTAACAGAAATGGGAGCTTGTATATCCATTCCATTGGACATGATGATTCATATCCCTCCTTTTGCTGCTCACCCCACATGCAATCCTCCATTCAATCACAAAAACGGAAGAATGATCCGTAAACACCTATGCCCTATCATCATCCGTAAATCACATCTCCTAATACAAGGGGGTCTTATGCTCGGGTAAGTGGTTTGATCGCAAAAATGACATTCTATGCTCCTGTATGTAAATAGTTTTTTGTAGTTGACTATACAAGCTGTGTCTGAACAACATTAATTTTCGCCACGCATTGCCCACTATCACACATTGGCTTCACTTACTACATACATTTCATAAAAAGCCATTGTACAACGAGGGAATCCCGCCATGATACGCTCTATGTTGTAGTGATTGCATGTCGTGCATAAATGGATAGGATGTAATGCAAGCTTAAGGAGAAAAGAAAGTTGTGTCATATACTACGTGTTTGCCATTGGTAGTGTTGTATCTTCCAGTCAACATGTATGCTGGCATCCTCTGACATGTCGGTTACACAAAGATCAAGTATCCCACGTTGTTCATTGTTCGCATTGTTTGTGTTGCAGCCAACATTCTTGTGGCCCAAAACGATTGTCAACATCCATGGGCAGGGGAAGATGTAACATGGGTCACTTTTGTCATTCGCATTTACTCCTCTTGTTCGGGTTGCCCCACTTCTCCTACCATCCTCCTTGCTTAACATGACCGTGATCTGCTACATCCAACACGATCCCCCACTTTTCCCTTTCTACTTATAGGGAGACCCAAATTCTCTTTATCAGGTTCTTAAAGCTTCACGAGATACGGGATAAGGTGGTGTCGTTATGTAAGGGTTGTGACATTGTCTATGAAGAAAGCGACTTTAGGACAATGATGAGACAAGTTGTCCACTATGCAAGGGCTCGCTCGTTGACTCTTTTAGGGAAATCACTAATTCAATTGTGTCACCTTCCTCCTCTTGCTATATGCCGGCTGTGCCGCGAAATCACCACGTTGGGGATTACCAAACACCCCTTATTGTGCTTAGTGCAACACGACCCAAAGCCTTGGCAGCCGCATCCTCCAAAGATAATAAATAAAATGGAGAGCCATTTCTACCAAATCGGCTTTTGACAACGCCCCACATCATGAATTAGCAGAAACGATCAAAGAAAGATGGTAACAATGAACCTGCTGTAAAGAGAAAGGAAGAATAACTCTATCACCACGTATCATGTAATGATGATCCTTCCCCTAGAGCACATAAGAGATAACTGAAAAAGCCGCTTATAAATCCATTTTACAACCTTTTCCCTCTCCAAGGGCGACTCTTGGCTATGATGACTACAGCACAGCGGCATATCAAAATGTAAATATGACCCCAAAAGCGGTCATTTCATTTTCTAACGAAGCTTGATGTTGGAGTCTTTATTCAAACATCACAACCTAAAATGTGATTTTGACAGCTTCAGCATTGATTAAACATAGCAACATGCACCCTGTATCCATTAGACGCTCAACAACCCCCACATCTGATCTAGAATTATCATTACATCCAATAGTCATGCATTCTCACAATCTCGGCAGACGTTCGATCATAAAGGGCGCTCTATAACCCATCGCAAACTACAAATTGAAGCGCTTTTAATCGCTTCTTGGACATTTGAGCAGAGGCATCGGTGTTTAAAGGTGATGTTTTAAGACATGAGAACCTGCACATAGGTTTTCACAAAGGCCATCGTTTGCAAGAAGGGTCCCAATTTCTCGAGGAATATCCTTGAAATGCATGACTACATGTTGCGTGCTGTGAGGTGGGAAGAAGTGGGTAACCAACCGTTGCCATGGTGAAGCCATAGCAACCAGTGATTACAACCATCACGTTGTCCATATGCAGCATACGAAATCTTAAAGTACAGTCCTTACACTTTTGATTTCTACCACGTCAATGTGATGTCAATGGTGTATAGGCTTCCATTTCTTATTTTATGTACTTTGTATTATGTTGGCTACAACTTGTATTCATTGACTGAGATCCATGCTAGGAGGCTTCTACTAAGCTGACTACTAGATAATCGCGAATTGAGGAAAACGGGTTTTGGACTCCCCCAATTTCATCCTTGTTTTGGGCTTATTGTGGAAGGTGTGCAACGGAATCGGTCAAAAGGGAACGTTGCAAAAGAAGGGGGTGAGGAGTAATTCTGGTGCGAATAGACAACCCAGGTGATTGATTTAGAGAACCACGCGAGGGGAACAAGGGAGGGAGGCAAAAAAAGAAGAAAGGGGTTAATTGGAAGCGGTTTATATATAAAGTGAAAAAGAGAGTGGCACATGCTTGCTGCTTCTCTTTCTTACTTCTTGTTGTGTACTCGAGACCCTTTACTTTACACATGTCTAATTTTGCACCCCAAGCTCAGGGTTGGCTGATGAAACAACGCCATGGCATTCGAAAATCATGGGTGCGGCGCTATTTCGTTCTTGAAGGCAATGAGCTACGATACTACAAGAGCGAGGTAATGAGAACAATACATGCACAATATCCTCTCCTCTTTTTTCTTTGGATATTGCCATAGCAACATTGCAAGTTTTGCCATTGATTGATATGTTAACCCCCTCCCTCCCTGTTACACATAGACTGATACCTTGCCCCAGAATGTGCTGCATCTTGATCAGTACCAAATTGTAACCGACGTTATCCCGATTGCCTTACCATCGATACTCAAAAAGCAGCCTTCACGACAATACACATTCTTGTTGCTCTCTAATGATAAAAATGAGCGATCCGATATGTTTCTGCAAACCGAGACCAAAGAAGAGCTGGATATCTGGGTCTCTGCTTTGGAGCAACAACAAATGGGATCCACAAGTGTTCTCGACAAGTGGCTCGAACGACTCGATATGCACACGCATTCTTCAGCTATACCACCACCATTGCCATCGTATATGGATCGTGCTGGTTCATCGACATCATCGCTCTTGTCACCACAACAACAACGTCGACCCACTTTACGAGGCCATCGATCATCTGAATCACTTGCTAGTAGTCTTAGTTCATCCAACTCTATGACGGCTTCAACAAGATCTTCGTTTGGAGAGTTGCGACGCACATCCAATCCATCAACCGTTTCATCTACTTCATCCAGCAACAATAATCATCCCAATAGTATACATAGTAGTAACAAATTCCTCTCTAATTTATTCCATCATTGGTCGTCTCGCCCAAAGTCACCAGCTCGCAGCGTTAGCCCTCCACCACCTCTAGCATCAACACAACTTTCATCTACTACCGCTGATCCTAATACGGAAAAGAATGACAGCGTATCTATAAAGGAGACCGTTTCTTGCAACGTGGCACCAGCAATGCCGATCATTCATCCCAGCGAGTACAACAAGTGTTATAAAGATGTTCACCAGCAAATTCGATCACGATCCTCTTCCATTGCTTCACGAAGAAACATCCAAGTGACTCCCATAGTGGCATCTCCTTCTTCCTCCTGTTGTTCGGCAGCATCCGCCACTGGTATGGCGCGTGGTCGTTCGTTTCCTGCTGGTGGGGGTGAGGCATCATCAGCAATTATTGGTGGTGGTGTTGATAGTAATGATCATCCCTCCTCATCTGTCTCCTTTTCCTCGGTTCCAGACAGGTTTCCACGTGCTTTGACAACCCCTGCTCTTGATGATTCCGCATAAAAAATCATTTTCATCCATGCCACATGGTATGTAATTAGCATTTAATGTGAGAGCGAAAATGTATCGCAAACACACACATAATGACTCCCACCTCTCTCTCTCTCTCTTAATTGTTTTTCCTTTGATCAAAAGATACGCACACACACACGCATACAAGAAAATTCCATATACCTTTGTCATTTTCACTTTTTCCTTTCTCCTTTTTACATGTAACAAAGTTGTGTTTATTCTTGTTGTTCTACTTTGCGTAATGTGTGTGATGATAGTGGTGATGGTGGTATTGTTTTCTATGCGGTAGGCGGTGATGGAGGCGACAAGTTCTTGGCATACTTCGCATTAAAGAGGGTGTAACTAAGAGTAACGGTGTTGACATCTTTCATGTAAGGGTCGTCCAAAAAGTCGGGATCGATAAAGAAGAATACAGGCATATCAACATCTTCACCAGGGGAAAGTCGCTGTTCTTCGAAACAAAAGCATTGGATCTTGTTAAAGTAGGAGCCTGCACGATGAGGTGTGACATTGTAAGTGGCGATGCCAACAATATCATCATCGGCCTTGCTCTTCGCCTTGTAAAATGTCAATGCCGTTTCACCAGGTACCACATGGATCTCACGCAACTCGGGCTTAAAGGACCATGGTAACGCATCGGATGTGTTGCTCTCGAATGTAATACGAATACGACGCTTATCTTCATGAGGTACAAGACGTTCTCGTGCAAATCGACTCGCATCTGTCACCGGTGTGCCGTTGTAACCAGTCGAAGCACAAAACAATCGATAAAGTGGCACTGCTGCATAAGACAATCCAAGCATCGATATGAAAAGAGCTGCTGTGTACATGCCGGCAGAGACATTGCTCTTGTCGTCTTTAGTGCCGTTGCTCGATGTCGACGCCCAGCGTCCTCCTCGTTGGAATTGCATACATGGTTGAATGTTGGTGGTTGGCTTACATGCTGTTGGACGTCCAAATCGTGCCAGTGATGTGGTTAATCGCCCTCTGAATGGAGCGGATCGAAACATGAGGGGAGGGGGAATAGGACAAGGATAAAATGATTGCATTTGCTCCCGGACCTTGTCAAGTCAAAACAAAGGCGGCTCTTAAAAGTAGGTGGTACATTAGCACACATTCGCATGGATAGGCAATGCATCACCACCACTAGTACATTGTGCTCGTTATTCCAAAGATATCAATAAATACATCTATTGTTGGGGATTGATGCGTTAAAGAAGTATGTGTTGCACCACTATATAGATCATTGCTTTACCACTTGAAATGCTCCTTGGTGCCTAATGACATTTGGCTGTGTTCCTTGATGGACCCTTTGTGGTAGGCACATTTGTAGGCAAATGGTTGTAACCCGAATCTGATGGGAAATTTTGGGACTCCTTTGCAGGCGACATCTGAGAGAAGATATAGTGTAAGAAATTCACCATACAATGAAGTCTCTAATTCTTTTATTCTTTCATGCACTAGACCACTAATACGATGGGCTGAATGGAACGTAGGACATAACTCTAGATGACAAGGTACCACAATTTCGACAATTTACAATGTTTTGCCTATCGCAATAAGGGAGAGAAAGAATGTAGGAAGAGTGAAAAACCAACTAAGCAGGGTTTTGGCCATCTCTTGATCATTTGCGTTGATTGGAACTTGTGCTGCTTGACGATGATGGCACGTTATTGAATGATGGCACGTTATTGAATGATGGCACGTTATTGAATGATGGCACGTTATTGAATGATGGCACGTTGTTGAATGATGGCAAGTGTCGATTCGAAACAGAACTCTCGGCACTTTCCATTCGCACGGCTTCATGCGTGGCAATACGTGTTGTGGTAGCTGCATGTGTGGCTCTGCGTTTGCTGCTAGCTTCACGTGTGGGCTCGTATTCGTCACTGTCATCATCAATGCTTCTATCGTTTTCAGTCTCCTGTATCATAATGTTCACATTATTACATTGTAATTGAAAGTGGATTTTTACTGATAACTTACAACAATTTCCGAATCCATGCTCATTGCATCAGTGCCGATTGACGATGATACAGGGTTGGGACATTGTCAACGATCTATATTGGAATGATGTCATTCAAGACATACCACTCTCTCGGCATAGACGTTGTCATCCTAAATAAAGTGCTGTTAGAAATCGTCTATCATGTCTGTATTGTTAACTTACGAATGCGAAGAATGGTAATTGTATCACATCAGGATCGATGTAAGCGTCGGTGATCGCAGTAGAAGAAGTTGTGTGTGAGAAATCATAAGCGTTTACACCTCCGTGAGCAACGTGATCCCAATTCTGTGGATGGAGATAGGCGGGGATCATCACTTGTTGCTGATGCAGTAACACGTTCATATTTTGCACCCTCGTCAAGAATCGAAACAGCACTTAGAGGTATCAGCGATATTGGTCATTGCTGCTATTGGTGCTATTGCTGATATTGCTACCGACGTCCTCTGTGGTACGAAGTGTGCATATTCCAGCTTTGACATCATCATGGATACCCTCAATGCCAGTAGCTGTAGTCTTCACAATGCCGTGGTACTTGGTTGATGCTCCTAGTCATAAAGCTACATGCTGATAATCCACCGCTACTGCTATGTTTTCAGCATCATGTCGTTTGCTGATTTGACCCGTGAACCAATATGCAAAACTCTTGTGGTTGCTGCTGCATGGTGGAATATCGAACCATCTGAGTTTGCGACACAACCATGGAGCATGTACTTCTTATGTCACCTACAAAGAAGGGGTCCCAAATACCTATTAGACTAGGCATCCTTTTAATATATAAATGGTAGTTATATACTTACCACAAAGGATCCATCAAGGAGCACAGCCAAATGTCATTAGGCAGCAATGAGCACACCAAGTGATGGTAAAGCAAGAGAGTGAGCTACATAGATGAATGCATGAGTACCCTCATTTTGGCCATCACATAAAGACTATCCTTGAGACTTACCAAAGATCATTGATGATGATATGAATACAAGTAGAAAGAAAGGGCGCATGATAGCGTTGATGCAAAGAGCCTTGTTTATATGTGAGCGGGCGTGAGAATTGTTGTCATGATGGATCGAACTGATAAAGTGGTCAAGCATCTTGAAGTACTGTATCGAAGTGATGGAAAACAACAGCTGATAAATCCACCTGCCATTTGAAAGGTGATATATTGTAGGTGGCATAAGTATGTCCTGCTGCCGTCATAAACATCCTTCATCCTTGATAAGAAAATAGCTGCTGCATGCATTGACCCGAGTATTCCAATACCATCCATGGCTGTAAACATCTCTCGTCCATTCCATCCAATCCACCATCGTCATCATCATCCTCAGCCGTATTCACGTGATATGATCCATTCTTCTTGCTGACAACACGCTCCCAAAGCAGCATTCCATGTTTCCCCATCACTGCACTTGATTGCATCCATCCATCCATCCATCATTGAGCAGTACAAATTGAATACGTTGGTTGAAACGAGCCATGCAATCGCTGTTGATAGTATGCCTCCTTTTCCATCCAGCTGTTGGTCAACCACTTTCTTGGTCATTTCCTTATCGTAGCTCTTGTATTGCTAGCGTACTTCATAACTGATATGGCATCTTCCATAGGTCTTCGTACGTAATAAAGCAAGTTGATACACGTAAATAAAGATGCTTCAATATAATGGCTATCTGCTGTGCACATAAAAAAAGGCTGCAAGGCACGCTGCTGCAAGTGACTTGAGGCGATGGAGTAAAGACCTTGCTGTTACGTTTGGTTGTGGCAGAGGAGCGTGCAAGAGCGTGTGTTGTAGTAGAGTGACAAGGCTTTGAACACCACACGAGTCATTGGAGAAGAGACCTTACTGATTGCAACTGCTGTTATGATTGGTCGTGGTCGTGGATTGTACAAGAGAAGGTGTGGTGTCAAGGAACACGGGTGCTGTAGTGGGCTGTACACGCCATGGACTTGCCATTCAGTCAAAGACAATCGAATCAAGACATTCGTAGCATTGACATGATGGGTTGAAGCAGGACAATCGTTCGCAGGTGGTAGTTGTATACTTGAATGGGGTAACAGTTGAGATTGCGAAGAAGAGGCAAGGGGCTGAGAGTGGAAGAAGTGGAAAATAAATGGGTCGGACACCTCTTGTATAAATGCATGAACACTGTACATCCAATTCTTGATTATGAGATTGCCCCTCTCGAACCTGAAACTTTCGCACAAGATGCTTTTGGACATTCTGATAAATGTTGTATTAAAAAAGACTTCATGTACATTTGAAAAATTGGAATGGGAGCGTGCAATGTGGGTTTACTATGTAAGTCGGAAATGGAGGTCAGCCCCGGATTCACGATTGATCGAAATAGTATGTATTACCTTGGGATCCCCCATTTCGAACCTGAAACTTTGTCAGAAGGTTCGCTGCAACATGTTGATCAACTTCATTCATTTAAAAACCATACACTTCATTATGAACATTTAAAATGCGGGGTGGTCCAAATGGTGGATGATGGGAACAAAAGAGCGGACGGCCCACCGCCCCGAAGTTGCTCACTTCCAACTTGAAAATTAGTCAGGATGGTGCTCCGAGCATGCTGGTCCACTTTTTTCATATAAAAACCTCACGCTTCGTTTGAAAATTTAGAACGAGAGCGTCCAAAAGTTTGAACGACGGAGACATTCGCAGGGTCTGTCTTTCAAGAATTGACACATTCTCTGTTTGGGCGTAGCTCACCCAAATCGGCTCGGATCAAGAAACTTGAATGATGGAAATGATCGGCTGGAGCAGGAGCATTGTTCACATGTAATAGAATCAACAACAGTGTCGATTGTGAGGAAGTGGATGTTAGCTGCCAATCATAGATGGTGTATATGGTATCGTACATTGGTCATTCCAATCATGCAAAATGGCTCCGTTACACCAAGAAGTCCCTCTGCATCTTTTGCTCTGCCAGGGTCCAGCTACTTTACATTAACAAAGTCCACTCTTCATATGTAGCATCACGCTTACAAACATAAAGGTGCCTGTATCTCCGAACTTTACAATGAAACGTGGGGTTTTTATTAGAGCAATGGGCTCGGCTTGGCCAACTGCACCTTGGGTGCCAGTTTCACGATCAAGCTTGCCAATCCCAGATTTCGCAATGTCGCTACCAGCCAAACTGGATCTGGGGGTCGAACTCTTCGACGACGACGACCAAAAATATTTTTTGGGCTGTTTGCGACATTGAACGCGAAACTTTCACACAAGGTGCTGTTGGCCAAGCCGAGCCCATTGCTCTAATAAAAACCCCACGTTTCATTGTAAAGTTTGGAGATACATGCACCTTTATGTTTGTAAGCGTGATGCTATATGAGAAGTGGTCTTTGTTCATTGTCTAGTAGGTGGACCCTGGCAGAGCAAAAGATGCAGAGGGTCGTGTTGTGTAACACAGCTACGTTTGCATGAATGAAAGGGTCAATGTATAATTACTTTATGGATCATCTAGGAACAGGCATGTATTGCTAGCTAACGGCCACTTTTATCCAATCATCATTGTTGCGAGATCCACTGCATGGGAACGATGCCCCTGCTCTAGACATTCATTTCCATGATTAAAGTAGGTTGATCCGAGTTGATTTGACTGAGCTGCGGTCAAAGAGAGATTACATCACTCTGGACATAAAGCACGCTCGATGTAGCTCAACCGATGTAATCTTGTGTGAGCGTAACTCAACCAAATCAGCTCGGATCAACCTACTTTAATTATGGAAATGAATGTCTAGAGCAGGAGCATCGTCCACCTACAATAGAATGCACAAAAGTTGGGAATGCACAAAAGTGGCTATTAGCTGCCAATGTATGGCCTGAAAATGAGGGTTGCGTACCTATCATGCATTGTCCCTGAAGTCCTGACTTTTTAGCTGAGTTACCCAAAGAGGTCCTTCTGCATCTTTTGCTCTGACAGGGTCCACCTACTTGACAATGAACAAAGACCACTCTTCATATAACATCACGCTTACAAACATAAAGGTGCCTGTATCTCCGAACTTTACAATGAAACGTGTGGTTTTTATTAGAGCAATGGGCTCGGCTTGGCCAACAGCACCTTGTGTGAAAGTTTCATGTTCAATGTCGCAACTAGCCCAAAAAATATTTTTTTGGTCGTCGTCGTCGAAGAGGTCGACCCCCAGATCCAGTTTGGCTGGTAGCGACATTGCGAAATCTGGGATTGGCAAGCTTGATCGTGAAACTGGCACCCAAGGTGCAGTTGGCCAAGCCGAACCCATTGCTCTAATAAAAACCCCACGTTTCATTGTAAAGTTCGGAGATACAGGCACCTTTATGTCTGTAAGCGTGATGTTATATGAAGAGTGGTCTTTGTTCATTGTCAAGTAGGTGGACCCTGTCAGAGCAAAAGATGCAGAAGGTCGTGTTGTGTAACACAGCTACGTTTGCATGAATGAAAGGGTCAATGTATAATTACTTTATGGATCATCTAGGAACAGGCATGTATTGCTAGCTAACGGCCACTTTTATCCAATCATCATTGTTGCGAGATCCACTGCATGGGGACGATGCCCCTGCTCTAGACATTCATTTACATGATTAAAGTAGGTTGATCCGAGTTGATTTGACTGAGCTGCGGTCAAAGAGAGATTACATCACTCGGGACATCAAGCACGCTCGATGTAGCTCAACCGATGTAATCTTGTGTGAGCGTAACTCAACCAAATCAGCTCGGATCAACCTACTTTAATCATGGAAATGAATGTCTAGAGCAGGAGCATCGTCCACCTACAATAGAATGCACAAAAGTTGGGAATGCACAAAAGTGACT
>NW_026695322.1:285557-323921 GCF_029851405.1 Lichtheimia ornata
CATGATTAAAGTAGGTTGATCCGAGTTGATTTGACTGAGCTGCGGTCAAAGAGAGATTACATCACTCTGGACATAAAGCACGCTCGATGTAGCTCAACCGATGTAATCTTGTGTGAGCGTAACTCAACCAAATCAGCTCGGATCAACCTACTTTAATTATGGAAATGAATGTCTAGAGCAGGAGCATCGTCCACCTACAATAGAATGCACAAAAGTTGGGAATGCACAAAAGTGGCTATTAGCTGCCAATGTATGGCCTGAAAATGAGGGTTGCGTACCTATCATGCATTGTCCCTGAAGTCCTGACTTTTTAGCTGAGTTACCCAAAGAGGTCCTTCTGCATCTTTTGCTCTGACAGGGTCCACCTACTTGACAATGAACAAAGACCACTCTTCATATAACATCACGCTTACAAACATAAAGGTGCCTGTATCTCCGAACTTTACAATGAAACGTGTGGTTTTTATTAGAGCAATGGGCTCGGCTTGGCCAACAGCACCTTGTGTGAAAGTTTCATGTTCAATGTCGCAACTAGCCCAAAAAATATTTTTTTGGTCGTCGTCGTCGAAGAGGTCGACCCCCAGATCCAGTTTGGCTGGTAGCGACATTGCGAAATCTGGGATTGGCAAGCTTGATCGTGAAACTGGCACCCAAGGTGCAGTTGGCCAAGCCGAACCCATTGCTCTAATAAAAACCCCACGTTTCATTGTAAAGTTCGGAGATACAGGCACCTTTATGTCTGTAAGCGTGATGTTATATGAAGAGTGGTCTTTGTTCATTGTCAAGTAGGTGGACCCTGTCAGAGCAAAAGATGCAGAAGGTCGTGTTGTGTAACACAGCTACGTTTGCATGAATGAAAGGGTCAATGTATAATTACTTTATGGATCATCTAGGAACAGGCATGTATTGCTAGCTAACGGCCACTTTTATCCAATCATCATTGTTGCGAGATCCACTGCATGGGGACGATGCCCCTGCTCTAGACATTCATTTACATGATTAAAGTAGGTTGATCCGAGTTGATTTGACTGAGCTGCGGTCAAAGAGAGATTACATCACTCGGGACATCAAGCACGCTCGATGTAGCTCAACCGATGTAATCTTGTGTGAGCGTAACTCAACCAAATCAGCTCGGATCAACCTACTTTAATCATGGAAATGAATGTCTAGAGCAGGAGCATCGTCCACCTACAATAGAATGCACAAAAGTTGGGAATGCACAAAAGTGACTATTAGCTGCCAATGTATGACATAAAAGTGAGGGTTGCGTACCTTTCATGCATTGTCCCTGAAGTCCTTGCATCACTCGATACAGCTATGCGGCATACGTACAAGTTCGGTGTTCCACCATGCAGAAGCAAACATAACAGTAGCCGTGAATCATCATGATACAGCTGTTATGGCAAGGAGCTTCAATTAAGTACCATGACATTGTAAAGATTACAACAACTGGCATTGAGGGAATTCCTGACACCGCGCCAGAAGCGGAGTGGACAACGAAGATGATCAAGGAATTTATACATCAAAGCTGGGAAGTGCGTACTTCGTAGCACAAAGGACATCGACAGCAATAGCAGCAATGATGACCATCGCATGATACCTTTGCGTGCTGTTTCGATACTCGACAAGGGTGCGAGGTGGTTGACAACCATCGATTTCAAGGAGTGGCGGAGCTGATCCAATTCTATACGTGCAGGTGTTATTTTACATCATGTGATCCGCCAGCAACAACAACCGTTGCCTTCTTACTCAGGCCAACTTCTTTCTATGTATAGTAGGCTCGCGTCCTTAACAAATAAAAAAAGTCCATTTGGCATACACCATAGCTATGTATTCTCCTTATGAAAACTAAAACTTGATAACCATGCATGTGACATTAACCAAGAGAGAAAAATGACTTTGATTGAATACATGTATATTATGCAAGAGATGCTGTGCAGACTAAAAGCAAGAAAAAGAAACATTGATATGTACGAGATGGCAATAGGCGGTATGATAGTGGTATGTGTGTGTGTGTGTGTGCGTGTGCGTGCGTGTGGGGGAGGTAGGGTGTATACAGTAAGAATGATGGCATGATGGAAGGAAGATGTGTCGAGTGTTTTAGCATCCACATTGGACCGCACAGGTAGCTGATACTTGATGAGCTGTTGGTGTCTCTGGGAGGTTCTTTGAACAGCAGCCTTCAATATCCTTTTGCTTGATGTCACACAATTGTTGTACACAAGCTTGATAAGCGGCTGTGATGGCATAGCATGCCAACCTGCGTACACAACATTGCTGCTCGCATCGTCCATTTAAGCAACACAACTTGTTCTTGACCCATTCACGACATGACATTGAATCGCCCGAGGCTGCTTCTTCGTATTGCTGTTGCTGTAATCTTTTCACAAGTTGCATATCCTCATCATCCTCTTCATCGACATCGCTGTCACTGCTATCGTCGTCATCTTGTTCACTTGCTGTTGCCATATCCTCATCATCTGTTATCTCAGATATCGATGCACGTCGTTCTTGTAACGCCTCGTAAAGCAAAGGCATGAGTGCTTTTCCATCACGATTATTGTAAAGGGGAATTGAAGATGATGTGGACGTAGAAGCTGCCAGCAGTTGTTCGCTGCTCATGCCCATGGTGTGATCGAGTACAATAGACATCAAAGCGGGTGCAAGCAATGGATACCGTTGGATCATTTCTCGTGCATTCAAACGCAAAGAAAGAGAAGACTTTTCTTGATCTTTGGAAAGGACGTGGGAAAAGTCCCATTGTGGCATCGATGCGTGTGATAACCATGTTGAGTCCCGTAAAAGAGCATCCCACGTGGTCAATGCATTTTCATCCGTATTGTTGAGAACGCTCATAGTTGGTATATCGGGTGATGGTTGTTGTGGTTGTTGTTGTTGCTGTTGTCGTACCATCATCATATCCGTACGCAGCTTTTCATTTTCCTTGCGTAATTTGCTGACAAGGTCGTACACCTTGTTGATCTCATTTCTCATCTGAGCCTTATCCGATTTCAATTCTTCAATTTCCTCCTCCAATGATGTGATGTAATCTAATGTCTCATATGGTTAGACACATTGATCCAATAAAGAGTAATACCCTTTCTCACCTTTTCTTCGTTGTCGAAAGTTGCGAGCAGAGATCTTATTGCGTAATTGTCGTCGTTCTTTGGATGTCATCTTTTTCAAATCAGAGGCAGAGACATTGTAATCAGGGGTTGCTGTAACACGGAAATCGAGTCGACCCGTGGTAGGCATTGTACGATGGTCGGCATTGGTGGGTGGCTCAATGTCCTCAGGTATAAAAGGTTTGAGTGCAGCTTTGCTGGTAAATCTTCCTTTGGTAGCTGGAGGTGATGGCGATCTAGGAAGAGGGCTGCTTTCCTTGTCGCTGCTATCAGATGAACTTCCACTTGTGCTGCTCCCACTATGATATGACTGCATCAAAGGACTATGATCATTGCTGTTGATCAATGGTATCCCCTGGTCCCATTGTTGAGGAGTAAAAAGCATGTCCAAATCAGGCGTTGGTTGTGCATTGTCAAAGGTCAAAGTATAGGGTGCTGTAGTTGCTGCCATTGTTTCATTATTGCTGCCAGCAGGTTGTTGCTTTTGAGTTTCTTGGGGATTCAATAACGGTTGCTGGGGTAGCTCAATCTCGGTCTGCTGAAGTACCCAGTTGAGGAAATCGTCATTGCTGAAGTCCATTGTCAAAGAGGGAAGAGAGCAAAAGGAAGAGAAAGTAAAAGAAAAAGAATGGGAATGGGGTTCTTTTTTATCGGAAAGCTAAAACCGGACAACGAGTATCCTTCGATCCTTATAGTTTTTCCCTCGTTTCCCAACTTGAATTCTTTCTCTCTCTCTTACACAATAAGCTGTAGTGACATTCTTTTCTTGATTAAGAACTCCCCCAGATATTCCCAATATTGGAGAGATGAGTGGGCTTTGGATAGCCGCTTTGTGAAGGTTATCACTATGTGAGAGGGATCAACTTGGATTATCATTGGAGGGGGGTAACTCGGCTGTGTTCAGCTCCGTTGCATACCAAAAGAGTAGGCGTCGTCAACCTTCCATATCGGTCATGCTGCATCGTGGCGCATCATTGTTCCTTGACTCATCCGACTTAGCATTCTGCTGGTAATTGCTCCTGATTGACTCTAATAACGTGCAGCGTCTTTCGGATATTCAACAACATCAAAGACACTTTAGATCACCTACACACACACATTCGCGCATTTGCCACGATATCACATCTCACATGATCAATGGCATTGCCACGTGCGTCATGTTGCATAGCAACTCGTTGCTTGCTCAACTCTATTTTCCTTCTTTCCAATCCAGGGTCCATCCTTTACATGATGATGCTGTACTGTCATTGGGATACGTGTAGACAATTACATGAATGAGCTGTGGATATTCGACAACATGGCAACTCCTCCTTTTTCATAATCAAGGATGATGTACATGTAATAATACATTCACAAGTATGTAATACCTTTAAAAAGTTTCATTATGGTAGTGGAAGCTGTGCGGATAGGTTTCACATCTTTATAGGTGGATAAGATGGGATGGGATGGGGGGTGGATGGACTGTGAAGGTGGAGGTGGCTTTGAAAGGACGACGCATGGAATATGAGAGGGGAAAAAAGTGAGCAAGCATGCATCATCGTTCAGGTTATGCCGCCTTTGGCACTGTTCTCTTTCACCCGCACACAATCGTTTTTCCATAGACCCCAACTCTACAACTTTGTCACTCGACGCACCATGAAGGCATACATTCAATTCCTCGGCCATTCTTCACCCGAAGGACCCCCCACCATTATGGTCCACTACGATTCCCAGCGCTACATGTTCAATTGTCGAGAAGGAACACAACGTTTATGCGTCGAGGAAAAGGTCAAATGGGCCAAACTCAAGGACATTTACATGACACGGGTTACATGGGATTGCGTTGGAGGTCTACCAGGTATGAAGGAATAAGGCTGCATAAACGAGGGATCATACATACTCTAATGCATAAACAACAATAGGCATGTTGCTGACTGTGGCTGATGGTGGTGTCAAGGACCTGACGATTCATGGCCCAAAGAACCTTACCCATTTCATGGCATCCACGCGACATTTCATTTACCGGTAACATAAAGAGAAAAAGGTGTCATTCACGTGATTGATTGATATTGACTCCATCCATGTTGATCCAGGTCATCCCTTTCAGTACAGACCGAGGAATATGGTGAAGCATCTCCACCCAAACACAAGGGTCCATTAACAGTAACACCGATCGTGATTCTTCCTGACGACTACATGAAGCCTGGTATCAAACGACGACGTTCTGAAGCTGCCGATGACGAGGTTGCTATCACTACTGAGGAACAGGATTTGGCTGCACGACGTGACATCCTCAACAGCATGTTTGAACTTCCAAGCAACAACAACAGCAACAACAATAACAACAACAACAATAACAACAACAACAATAACAACAACAACAATAACAACAACAACAATAACAACAACAAAAAGAACAAAAAGAAATCATCACGACCACCAGCTCATACTATCGAAGCACCTTGTTCACCAAGAAACAACCCTGATGAGATTGTGATTGAGGATACCGAGATATCAGCATCTTCAACTGTACAACAACCACAACGATCCTTTGAACGTATCCGCGCTAGATTGCCTCCCGCCTATGAATATCCTGCCGCCGTTACCTACATTTGTCGTGGCCCAACGTTGCCTGGTAAATTCAAAAAGGATGCTGCAATGGCATTGGGCATCCCACCAGGTCCTATTTATGGTAAAGTTGTATGAAGGATGATACTTTGGGATCATGGGCTAATGTGGAGAATGGTATCTAGGTCGTTTGCAACGAGGTCAAACAGTGACGCTTGAGGATGGACGTGTCATTGAACCAAACCAAGTGATGGACCCACCTGTTCCAGGCCATGTATGTGTCTTGTTTATTTATCATGCGGAGGAGAAACACACAAAGACTGATATGGTTTATTTCTTTTCTAGTTGTTTATGTTGGTGGATTGTCCTAGCGTTCGCTATTTGGATAATTTGATATCATCGCCCGAGTTTGCACAATACCAGACAACCGATAAGCCAGGTGCCATCATCCACATAGTAGGCCAAGATGTTTTGGATGACCCACGATATCGTGCATGGATGAACAAGTTTGGATCAGACACGCAGGTAAGGGACAGAGTGTGTGTGTGTGTTTGTGTGATGGGCGATAAGGGGTAAGGGCACAGAGATAACGGCTAACTGTAAATCCTTAATTGTAGCATGTTATAAGCACAACCGATATATGCGCCCAATCCGTGTTGTACGAGTCACATGCTTTTGGTCAGTTTAAGCTTTCGCATTTGGATCAAGAGATTTTCCCTGTGCCAAAATACAGCAACACACCTCGTAAAAAGTTGGAGGATTGTAAGTAAAGCAAAAAGGGTAGTATGTTCATTCATTCATTCATTCATGCATGTTGATAGACACGGACTTGCCGCCCAAATCTTTTGCATTTTCCAGCATGGGACAATTGAGTTTAGAGCCACGAATGGGCGTCGAGACCGCCTCCTTGCAGCAACCTGTTTTTGATCACACTAAACCACGGGCCACCAATTGGATTCAAAGGAACCCGGAGGTGATGGGTGCTATTGCCAGAGCCAAACGAGAGGCAGCTGCTGTGGATATCAGTGAAAAGTTTGCCGGCGAGGATGTTCAAGTGATTACATTGGGCACTGGTAGCTCTATTCCTTCCAAATACCGAAACGGTAAGTAAGATGTGTGGTTAATATCGCATGAGCTAACTTTAAAACTCTCACTAGTGAGCGCGACTATGGTCAAGTTACCTGGCGATCAAGGATCCATCATGTTGGATGCTGGTGAAGGCACCTATGGACAAATGATGCGACGATTTGGAGACGACAAGTTGGATGATGAATTGAAGAATTTGCGGTGTATCTTTGTGTCACATCTCCACGCTGATCATCATCTTGGTGTGATTCATTTGTTGACTAAATGGTGGGAGGTAAGCATTGTTCATCCCTGCAGCCTTGGCACAAGCAGCTCAATTTGAATATAGCTCAACAAGGGCAACAATAAGCGGCTATATGTGGTGGCACCTTTTATCTTCAAACATTGGTTGAATGAATACAGCTGCGTGCAGTCCTTTGGTTTCGGAAAGCAAGTTTTCGCCATTAGAAACGAGAGTATCCTCACCAACAATGCGCCAACGGGATTTGATCTTTCATTGTACGTTTTGCCACTGGTTCATTTTAAAGACGCATTGCTGACATTAGTTACTATGTTAGATTCAAGGAGCTGAAAAGGGATCTAGGCATGAAGGTGATGCAAGCGGTGAATGTGATCCATTGCAGATTTGCATATGGTCTGAACATAGAGCATGACTCTGGATGGAAGCTTGTGTAAGAATAAGGGGACAACAAGAGAGGGTGTGTGTATGTGTACACAACAAACAATTGACAATGTTGGCTATTTCAATAGTTACTCAGGTGACACACGACCTTGCGACAATCTCATTGAAGCTGGCCAAAACGCGACACTCCTTGTTCATGAAGCCACGTTGGAAGATGGTATGATGGCAGAGGCTATTGCCAAGCGACACTCTACGACACAAGAAGCTGTTTCTGTTGGTCAGCGGTAAGTTTGAATTCAATCTCTCCTATATCACCCCTTGTGTGTCGTCATTGTGTGTGTGTGTGTGTGTGTGTATGTGGCGCTGACCATGTTGTTATAGCATGAATGCAAAGTACACGCTCCTCAACCATTTCAGCCAACGCTATCCAAAGCTCCCTCTCCTTTCCAAAGAGCAACAAAACGTGTGTTTCAGCTTTGATATGATGTCGGTGGCCATCAAGCAGATTCCCATTTTACCCAAGTTTACGGATGCCATTCGATTATTGTTCAAGGAGGAAGAGCAAAAGGAAAATGATGAGGCGGCAGCAGCAGCAGCAGCAGCAGCATCAACAACGGGACATACTCGGAAGTGATCATATGACAGGCCCAATAAATGAAACATTTGATGCATGGTATGCACACACACACATACACAAAAAAGACACGATCCTTTTTATCCAGTTTCTCCTTCTCTTTCACTTTTTTATTCCCTTTCACGCAACACAATGACTCAAGTTGTTAAACCAGCACACAACCTTGCCAATATGGACGCTACTATGAGCGCTGCTGCGCCTTCCCTTGCTCCTAATAGCAACAACAATGGATACCGTAAGTACATAATAGGTGGTGGCGACAAGAAGAATCCCGTACCAAAGGATGACACGGGTACCTCTTTTTTTAGTGAATGGTAACAGCAACAATGCAACCCAGCACAATGGTAAGACCACCACCACCAGCAATGACTTCAAGCCCACATCGCAAGAACAAAAGCAAAAGCCACCTGTTCAACAAGAAGGTAAGCAAATTCCTTTTGTGTTCCACTGGTGGTGGCAGCATGATTGATATGTACAATGCTCTTTAATGTATAGTGGGCACTGCACAATATGTGAGCGGATGGGTCCACGCGATGTTGTTTTGGGAACAACCCGTACGAAGTGCAGCTCTTTTCGCGTCTTTGATGACCGTGTTGATCTTGACGCAGTATTACTCTTTGTTACAACTGGCTGCTGCAGGATTTACAATCTTGACTGCTCTTAACTGGTGCCACGTGAATGCTCAAAAGTTTGTGCTTGGTAGTCACCCACACACGTAAGCTCTCTTTCTCTCTCGTTTTTTTCTCATAGCCGATGTACTCATGGGTGGATGATAGGGATCGTTTCGTACAGGGTATTTCAATTCCTCGTGATCGTGTGGAGCGTGCTGCTCAACGTACGGTGGATGTGTTGGAAGCTATTGTACAGCAAATCACTCGCTTAATGTTGATCGAGGACAGCGCACGTTCGGCTTGGGCGGCAGGCATTGCCTATCTCGTATGGACCCTTGGTGCCTACATTCCCACAAAGTACATGGTCGGTGTGTTTATTGTGGGCGCATTCACCTTACCACGCCTCTACACTCAAAATAAGGAGGTCATTGATCGCCATGTCGCAGAACAAGCTAAACGCGCCCAACAGCTGACCAAACAATACGGATCGGTAGCCATGGTCAAAGCTAAGGAGTTATATGGTCAAGCTATGACATCCATCAATAAGAGCAAGGCACCAACAGCAGCAACACCTGTTCCCACTACTACCACCGCCACCAACTAAAAATGATCCATCTTCTTCTTGTGTACTATCGCCCCCTCATTATCATCCATCTCACCTTAGCATAGGTTTATAACATGTTGTCTCTTTAGTATCCTTTGTATATCTTTTTCTTTCAATCTCATTTGCGTTTTCCTATTTGTGGGTTGTGGTTTGCCTCCAAAAGTGTGGTGATTTAGATGCAGCATGTAGGAAAGAGAGCTTATTTATTCTGAAAGCCATTATAAGGAGCTGTACAAATGGGTGCAGGATAAGAGGGGGAGACATTGTAACGCTTTTGGGCGCTGGGAGTTGGGTACATATAGTAAGATAATACAATCCTTAAAATAGCACATGGCGTTTTATGTTAACGAATCCACTGGCAACAATTGTATCCATGCCAACAGTGACCATGACTACGTGTATGGATGAAAAACAAAAGGGAGAGTGGAGATGTGCTTCGTGTTGGGGCGATGGTATTCTTAATCTTTCATGAAGAGTCACATCACAATGACAATGAAAGCACTCTAAAGATCATCACATGGATTGCTCACAAAAGGCCTATCAACCATGATACTCACACTAGTAATGAATAAGTGACATCATAGGTGATAGCATACTTACTTGAGCTGATGGTGGATAGAATCAATGGATCGATAAAAAGGCATCTACTACACCAGGATTGCTCGCCACCAAAGAGCCTAGGTGTTCATGCATGAATCGGTACATAACTTTAGGGTGGCTGCCAATAATCAACCACTAAAACAATGACATCAAGTTGCTATCATGATGTCTTTTCCGGTCATCTGTCATTTGTTGCGCCCATATGCACATGTACATTATACAAAGATATTTGCCATTGTCACGCTACCAAATACCACTTTGCGTTGTGTGAGCAGCAATGATCCAATTATTACATGATGACAGAACCGCATCTGGGTTTGTATTAAACGTGGTGAGGGTGAGAGAGACAGGCTTTCCCAATCCAGATCACCCCTGTCGAGATATAAAGATCGCTTTTGGAATGGTTTTGGTCCTTGTCTTTTCTCTACCTACTATATCCACAAAGCATTCGGCTGTGTAACAATGCCATTCAAAAGTAGGTAGGTGGGTCGATGTCGGTGATATGCATATGCAAACTCATCAATGTGTATGCGCTTTTTTTTTGTAGTTGCTAACCACGGGGGTCGATATCTCTATGTCGACGATGATAATCAAATCCAAGCTGATCACAACTATGACTTGAGCCGACCACCCAGTGATTTGGCTTCCAAGGGCACTGTCTTTGACACGGGCAAACAACATCAGCTGGTGACAAACAAGGGCCCTGTCAAATACAACATGGGTGGCACACCGATAGATTTACAACTGGAGCAAATTAATGCAGATGAAGTATGTATATGCAATCCTTTGCATCATGTTGCAATCATGCTGATATATGCCCATAGTACGTCATTCGCACGAGTCGTGGCAAACATTATCTGTTTTCTGGTCTCGAATCAATCCGTGTGGAGGATCAAGTAGGCCCCATGGGCATCTTTACTGTTGTCAACGAATAATAATATAAAGCATATAAAAAAGAGTGCACAGATTTCTAATAATGGCTATAATGTGATGCGTCTATGGCGATGCTGTTTCTAGCAATTTACTGAAGCGGAAGATATTCTTGCTGCTGGAGGCTAACTTGTAGTATACCTGTATCAGTATGACATTGTCGTTTTCAACATCATGCTTTTTACATACCTGAAGAAGAGGAGGTGGATGAAGAGGATGAGGAGGATGGTATCGAGGTATCGTCTTGTTTCAAAAAGGGCTCATCGGGTAAAAAGATCGTGCTGTGCTCGTGAACAAAGGCGGTGACATCTTTGGACAAGTCTTTACGCATGGTCTTGAGTAATTTGCCAACATCGGGATTACGTACGGCCAAAAAGAGTGGTTTGATGGATCTAATGAAGGCGTAATGATAATGATGTAAGTGATCCGGTCACGTGTCATCCCCCGTCGAGGATACTCACTTGTAAATGTCCAAGCCAGTGTCACCCAAACGCAATAGCACATAGTACAAAATGGGTTGTACAGCCCATGCCATGCATGCCCTGATCAATTTATGGATGGTGGAAAGGTCAGGTCGTCGTTTGATAAGGTGACGCAAATAGACCAATGCGTAAAGACCATATAACATGGGTGCTGCAATGCCGGCCACAATGATTTTCCATGTTGCCAATACATCCTTGCCAGCAATTTTGACCATGGATCCTGCCAATGCCTCTATATCATCATCCTATTAGTATACCTCTTATACTTCCTCTCCTCATATCCTGTATTACCTCTTTGCTTCTTTTTGCTGATATAATCAATAGCCCAAATCAATGGCAGGTTGGAAATGAATCTATCATCCATGTTGTTGGTATGAGTATCCTTCATCATCCTTCTTTCCCAAAAGATCATACTACTTACGCAGGAGCGCCTAGACCACCTAGCAGAGCCAATGTACATAATCGCTTGATGAGCAGCATGGATGCACGTACAGGGGTGATATCCAATCGTTGCACTTGATGATCACGAATACCAAAGAATGCCAGCGTTTCATTATACAACTTGACTTTGCGAGCAAGGTTCTCGAGTTTTGGATCCTCCTTGAGCTTTGTCCATCCAGATACAAAGTGGCAATTGAGTTTGACTGTTTGCTGAATAGACAATTTGCGATTTTGATACAAGCGGCGTGCAGCATGGATGATCATGAGTGTATCAAAATCAGGTGCATTGGTGGTGACGGTACGAAAAGCCTCATCGCTACGATCCAATAGCCTGGTCACTGCCTCTCGCCTCTCTTTGCCACCACGTTTGAATTTCTCAACCTCTTCTGGATCAATGGTCATAGGTTGTCCAAATGATACAACGGCACGTGAGCGAAAACGATCCGGGTGAAAATAGTTCATGCCAACAGGGACAATCTTCAATGGTAATGTTGGGTTCTCAGCAAGGGCACCCAATGCCATCACAGCAAAGCCAGCTTTGATAAACGAGATTAGTAAAAAGGGGGACAACACATGCATAAAGAAAAAGATACCTTTGAGTGGCAACATTTCAGGACGATCATGACTACCTCCTTCAGGGAATACGGTGATGCATTCATGATTGTTGAGATAAGCATGGACTTCTTCATAAACAGCTGTTTGATCCACATGAGGAGCGATCTTGAATGAGTAGGTGCCAGCTTCAGCGTGAGGGATAGCATGCGTGATTTCCAATACAGTGTCGGATACAATGCGTGCCACATGGCCTTTGTAGTTGCGTCCAAAGATAATGAAATCGCGTGGGCCCAATTGTTCAGTGAATCGAGTACCATGACCATAAAGCACAAGTGGTTCTTTGTTGGGGTTGTACACGAGACTTCCTTGACCCAAATGAACAATGTCTTGCGGTCGAACCACGGGAACTAGTGAAAGCGGTGTAATTATGTCTGTCAGACTATGTACCCCACAAATTCAGGCACCCAAGAAATGCTTGACTACTTACTTGCACTTAGTATCTTGCCGATATGACCAATCAAGGGCCGATCGTAGGACACCGATGCCATGAGGGCATACGAATGACGAGGATTGCGGCTGATGTAGCAGAGCCCATCGACGAATTGGTTGGCATGGGGCCCCACAATGAAGATGCAAGGATCGGAGACAGGGACAAGATGAGTGCCGGTTGTTTGTATTTCACGGAAAAAGAGGTGGGCTACAAAACGAAAGCCGAGGCGGAAAACCGAATGAACGAGTGGAGGAGAAGGTGCTTCCCTTGTAGTTGTAGTAGTCATGGATATATAAAAAGGAGAGGATGGCGTGGTATAGAGAACAAGTAATAAAAGTATATGGAGCGATATGAAATTGTAAATGGGAACACACGCACGTACAATTCGTGACACGTGAAAGAGATCATGCTACAAGTATTCTTTTTCTGTACAATGGCAAATGAAAAGCTACATTTTTGGTTCTCGACTTTTTTAGGGGAGAGAGAGAGAGAGAGAGAGAGTGAATGGTAGATATATGTATAGATGGGGTGAATATATGGAGGAAGAGAGAAAGCTATACAATGTTATGTGTGTGTGTGTGTGTGAGTGGAGGGAGATGCGTGTTGTTGTTATTCCTGTGATCGTGTATTTTCGGATGATGGTTGTTGATGTTGTTGTTGTGGTGGTTGTTGCTGAGGCACAGGTTGCTGCTGTTGCTGCTGCTGCTGCTGTTGTTGTTGTTGCTGTTGTTGAGCTGCAGCTTGTTGCATTTGAAGTAGATGCTGTAGCTGAAGTCTTTGGAATTGTTGCTGTTGAGCTGCAAGTAATGCCGCTGAGAGATTGGCGTTGTTGTTATTATTGTTGGCAGCCATAGCAGCAGCAAGTTGTTGGGGAGATGGGACATTACGAGCGGGAGTTGGGCTTGGCACAAGGGATGGTGTTGCTGCTGGGGATGAACCAGCCGATACTTGAGGAACAGCAGGTGCAGGTGATTGTTGAGCTGTATTAGCAGCAGTGGCAGCCGTAGCAGTTGCACCATGAGGCGGTGGTCGTAATTGAGCAAAGTATCGCTGTAATTGTGCTTGTTGTGCGGGAGGCAATTGCTGCATTGGATAACCCATTTGCATTAATCGTTGTGCAACAAGTAAAGGATTCATTTGCATATTGACATTTGCATTGTTAGGTGATGCATTGGTTTGAGGAGATGCTGCTGCTGCTGCTGTGGCTGTTGGTGGTGCTATATAATGAGGTGCTGTTAGTGTATCTGCTAAATGTATATATAGAGATCCAATTACTTTACCTGATTGTTGAGGAAATCGTTGTACAGGTGTTCCATTGGCAGCTGCTGCACCATTTTGTGCTTGTGCTTGGGCCTGTGCTTGTGCTTGTGCTTGAGCCTGAGCCTGTGCAACAGCCATGATCATTTGTTGTTGTCGCAAGAGTTGTAATTGTGCAGCACTGGGGTATCTATTGAGCTGAGGCACACCATTTACTTGTGCAGCACCTGCTGGAGATGCCATTTGTGGTGGTCGAGGCGTAGCTGATGCTGCATTAGTAGCGGTAGGTGTAGCAGCAGGAACAGCAGCTGCAGGTGCTTGAGGTGTTGATGCCCGATTAACCGGCTGCTGTACTTGTGGCGGTCGTGCAGGACGTGCTAATCCCTAAAAAATACCCCCATTCATTAAACACAATCCATTCATCGAGAGAGAACACGATACTTACCGGTATTCCTCCTAATCCATAAGCTGCAGTCAATTGCCGTTGCTCTAGGATCATTTGTGCTACTTGTCGATCACGCTGTGTCTTGTGTACACTCATTTCCATTGCAGATGGAAGTCGTTGGCCACTTGAATTCATGCCATGAGTCTCAATAGTACTTCGAGGAGCGGGTGCGTTGGCTATAATAATGCAATGAGTAAAAAAAAGGGCTCCATTGATACTCGAGATAAAACACTTACTCGTACTCCGTTGTGCCTCTTCACGTTTCTTTTGACTTTGCTTGATGGCTTCGAATACAGTATATTGCCGTTGTCTTCTCTTTGCATTGTCGAATCGGCGATGAGATTTCCTGTTCGCATCCTTCTTAAGCTTTGATAATTGTGCTGATGAAACTTGGCCCGATAATGTGGTGAGGTTATTTTGTTTCCATCGTTCATGACATTCCCATGATGATCGTGTCACACCAGTAAAGGGAGTTCGTGCGGCATTAAATGTATCGGTGATAAGCTCCCAATTGAATCCGAATTGCATGATCTGATTGATAAGGCACAAATCATCTTCTTCAGTCCAGCCGGATGATTGACGTGGTGATCCAGGTTGTGGTGGTGCTCGTGGTTGTACTGCTGGTGTATCTCGTATCTTTCGTGGTGCAAAAAGTTCTATGAAAAAAACATACCTATGCGTGAGCATACATCCTACAACCTATACACACTCCCAAAAAAAGCACACTCACCTGAAACCAAAAATGATTGATCATAGCGTTCATGTCGTGGTAATAACGAAGCTGGTTCAACCTTATCCTCTGGCATTGCAATCTGCTCACCATCGATATTGCGTTTTCTGCTGAGCGGTGGAGTTGGTTTTTTGATAACGATCCTTCGAGTAGAAAGCTGAGAAATTCCAGTGATGCGACCATATTCGAGCTCATTAAAGTAAGGATCATCGCAGCCAATGTTGGGAGGTTCATAGGCGAGTAAATCGGGAAACAGGGTGTGAATGTCAAAGCAACCGAGATCTTCGATAGGAAGCGTGTAAACAGGAATGTTGGGATCAAGGTCGCGAATGGCTGTACGATAAGCTTGGATGATGGGTTGCGGAAGTGATGATGGTTCAACAGCCATAGGATCATTTTCAGAGGTTGTTGATTGTTGTTGTGGTGGTGTAGGTAGCGTAGGTTGTGATGGTTCGATATTCATCTTTGATACGTTGGCATCGACTAAATCACTCATATCAGGGGATGGTGCACGATCGAATAAATTCAACGTTTCGTCTTGTTGATCATGTTGTAATGGTGGTGGTGGACGACGCGTTTTCACACAAACAGTTGACTTGTCCTCAGCCCAATGCCAATCCATCACAGCCCTTGAAATGGTATATGCCATTGCCACTTTCCATTTGCGTTCTTCTTTAAAATCGGTACGCATCCATTTCTAACAAACAAGATATATATCAGCACACACACGCACACAAGAAAACACGGCACATGCACACCCAAATGATCCCAACCCATCCCCATATCGCACCATTTCATCCAACATAATATCCCAATGCGTCTTGGATCGAGGCAAGGTCTTGTGACGCTTGAGTTGTCTCAAACTCCACTTGTTTTTCTTTTTCAGCTCTTCAATCTTTTGCACTGTCTCGATCGATCGAAGCTCATCCCATGCAAGCTATTATGCACTCATATCAGCATCCATGTAAAAAGAGTCGTTGAATGCATTCTTACCATCCAATCATGTGATGTAACCGTTTTACGCGCTGTTTGGACTGCTTTGTGTAATGGATGTGCATTCGCATGAAGTTGCCATGCAAAGAGATCCAAGCGTGCCTCTTTCTCCGATGATAAATCATGCAATTTGACGCCATTGTAGGTTTGTGGTGGATAATTGCGTGAATCAGGTCGTCGTGATACTGCCAAAGCGAGAGCTCGTTGTTGTTGTGCTGGTCGTCGTGCCTTTATCATCAAGCCTGAAGCATCACCACCACTACTTCTCTTTTCCTTGCGAGATCCATTGTGCTGTAATATGACATTAGCATCCTAATCGGGGGATGATGGATATGCACTTACATCCAAGCCTGATAAAATCTCACCAACGCTCCGATGACGAATAGCACCACTGACACCACGAGTAACCATGCGTTCTGGTGGAGGAGGTACACGTCTTGCCATTCGTTGTTTGTCGGCGGATGATACTTGATCATTGGTTGTCGCACTATGTACATGTCTATGTATGAGGATGAATGTTGTCTATTATGGCTGCTGATGGATGACTTACGGCTTGTGTTGTTCAAGAAAAAGATTCAACTTTTCATTGTCGAGCTTTTCTCCATTTTCCATGAACGCAAGGAATTGGTCATCGTTGGTGTGTTGATTGGATAAGATGAATAATTCCCGAAGTAATCGATCGCGATGCTGAGTAAGGCAACTATAGGTAGTTGTTGTGTGTATATATATATAAGTTTCATTGTCATGTGGGTTGTTGATGATGTATAAAACATACTCGAGTCGTTGCTGCCTATCGTGTTCCGCATGCATCCGTAAAGTCCGAGTCATTCCATCCCCCTAAAAAAAGGCCCCTCTCGTTGTGGTAAGCTAGTTTGCCACACAATGTTGTAATATGACCCCCAACAAGAGAATTCATTCTACTCTTTTCCTCCCACCCCCCAAAAACCAGCAATTTTACTTACCGAGCCATCATCACCATTTGGGGTGGTACTTGAAAGCTTTTCCGTTGTTGGGCCGATAGCCTTATCCGAGATATCCGCGGCCATAAAGGAAAAGAAATCCTAGCTGAAACGGCCGTCGTGGTCAAGGAGTTGTGATAGTCGTAGTAGTGGTAGCGGTGATAGTATGAATGGTGGGGTTGTTAGGAGAGCCTGATACACTTGTAAGTAGATAGATAGAACGCTTGGGTTGGATGGCTGGCCTGTATAAGAAAAATGGGGGAGAGAAAAGGGTACGTGTGAGAGAAATGACGGAGATATTGTAAATGTGCGTGTGTGTACAGCAGTCGGGTCAGTAGAACATGTATATAGACATATCCCCCACCTTGGAAACACTATACACAAGCCCATTCACGATTTCGATTCACCCCCCTCACCCACTCTCCATTCCCTCCAATGACTAGCCTCCTTCACTAGCAATTCCACAATACGATCAAATGGGTGTAGTTGGTTGCAATAAAAGAGTCAATGGGGAGCTGTTCAAAGACAGAGTGACATAAAGAGAGATTGATCGCATTGAAGAATAAACCAGAGATCGGTGGCATTGTCTTGTATGGACAATTACCTTGTGAAGTGCGTGGTATCTGTTCCGTAGAGGAAGTAAAGAAAAGGCTGTGTATGTGTGTATGTGTGTGTGTGTGTTATGTGTGTGTTGTATGTGCCTCTCTCCTTTTGACACGACCCAAGCGAAAAAATCTACTTTTGTTGGTTCAACGTCGTCGAGCAGACATTGGTTGATTCTGGCCCATTCTCCGCCTCCTCTCTATTTGGATTAGGATATGAGAGCATTAAAACCTATATGCGTACATATAAACATCTGGCCCTTGACATATGCTCTCTCTGCTTCTTTCTCTTAGGAGTATGCATCTCACCCAAAAACGAAACGTGGGTTCTCCTCATCTTTAAGGGAGGATTGCAATCCATCACATACACGCTCGCTCGCTCTCTCTTTTTCACACTATTCTTTGTATTACACAACAACTCTGAAATGCTCTTTGTGTACCATGATCACAAAATCTTATCCACGTGCCATTAAAACCATTGTTCATTACCCGTGATATCATGTGCTTGATAATGCCATCCCCAGGGTTTCATTCATATTCTAGAGTGACGCACCTACTTTCATTGGGATCACATCATCTTTCATAAGACATGCGATATTAAAAAAACATCTTGCCACCAACACAGCGCGACGACGCACTAGTGGAGAAAGCATACATAGCACATTCTTCATCTTTGATGTCCACCACAATTAATGCAAAAAGGACCCATTCTAACCATGTCTGGAAACGTGTTGGCTTGATGCACTACGCTTTACAAGCTGATTGATCCCTTATTGCATTGCCTCCTTAAGCTCAATCATTAAAGACCCATGCTCCTCAACTACGCTGTCAATGATGAATCATGCAATGTGAGACATCCAAATTGAGCACGCCGTTCGCAACAAATGGCGTGTACTAATGACATGAATCTCTTGGTGATAAGCACATTGACATGTCATATGATGAGCAAAGGATAACAACTTTATGTTTTGATAGAGCGTATGTATAAAAAGCTAGCATGTACTCTATTATGGATGTGCTCTTAGCACAAACTCTGATATTAAAGCAGCGTGGCAGCCTACATACGCCAAGATTTGTTACGCTCATGATTATTGGACAATCAAGATATGGATTTTATTCGGGTGTATGTGGGATGCCTTCATGGCTATTGTGAAAAAAAAAAAAAGAAAACACCAAGACGTCCTTGACTCACTTTGGGTCGTTATCCAGAATCAGATGAAACTTTCTTATGGAACATCGCCATATTCCATGTATGGAAAAGAAAAAGTTGTGTATGCGTTCAGAGGTTATCTTGAAAAGGGTGGCATGATTCTTATCGGAATAAAGTAAAGTCGTCCATGGACCAAGAACTGGTTCAACCCGAATATGAAGATGTGCGTGTGTATGTGTGTGTGTGGTGAGCATGGATCAAGCTGAGCCTCACCTGCGGGATGGGCTGTGGTTGGTTGATTTGGGAGCACGCACGGATATGGAACGATGGAAAATGAAAATTGTCAGCCCACAAGGTGGTGTGATTCGTTTTTTTCTTTTTGAAACAGTCGTTCGATATTTACTTTCCATGGATGTAAGTAGTATATAAGCAAGAATATCTGGTGAGAAAACAATATTCATTATCAAATCATACATACACAACAACAATGCATAACACTGTCGGCCACTTTTTCAGAAAATCCATCTTCAAGCCTGAAGTTGCTCCTTTGATTGCCATTCTTGGTACTGCCCTTGGAGGTGCCGTCTTTATGACTGTCAAACAATCCCGTGCTCCTGATGTCTGCTGGGACCACAAGCATAACCCTTACCCATGGCAAGAAATCAAGGCTGGAGAACAAGTCAAGCTTATGGCTTTGAATCAAAAGTACGATAGCCGCTGGGAACGCAGCAAGTGGTAATCGATATAATAATTCGCCTCCCATTTTCTTTGTCTCGATGCCCCTTTTTGTACCATACAATCGCGATAGAATCAACCCTCCATATACACCTTTGATTTCCTTTTTCCAATATTGTATTATAAAGATATATTTACATTCACAAGCAAAAGATGATGATGCAACTAGAAGATCTTGAAAAACTTGCCACTCTCCAAAGTGTTACTTTCCTTGAGATCCATGAGCCACATAGCAGCACTAGTCAATGAAATCAACATGTCAATGAGTTGTTGTTGCATATGCATGTCTCCACCCATATGTACTTACCCGATGTGGTTGGTGTAAGAAAACACAAAGCCTGCAAATGGGATCATTTCCAATGCTGTAGCCACCAATCCAAATTGCTGATATTGCCAAAAACCTTGCTCGATGCGCTTTTGTCGACGTTTGGGAGACCAATTGTAAAGATCAAAGTATCGCTTGTGGGTAGCACCACCCTTTTGCAATGCTTGGATGTTGACAAAGGTGAATGGACCGACAAAAGGGATAAGATTGAGTGGAAGCGTGACGATGAACAAAGTGGGTCTGAGGAAGAACATGCCCCATGAATTGTCGTTTTGGGCGTTGAGTGCCATGATGTTGACAGGGGATAAAAAGTGATGGGCCTTGACCTGGACTTCTTCAAGCGTTTGAGGCATATTCTTCTTGGCATCATCCATGGCATCATTCACGCTCTTTTTGGCTTCATCAACAGCGACATTCAAAGAATTCACGACCTCTTGAGCACTTGGAATATTGATAGACTCCTTCTCATCACCACCATCATTCTTCTTCTTGTCCTTCTTGGGTGGCAATCCATCACGTTCTTGAAGAATAGCGTCAAAGAATCGATCCTTGACTGATCCAACAAAGTGCTCGTTGGCAGCACCCATGACAGCAAATGCTTCTACGAGCATAAAGATACTGGCAGTAGCTGCAGACCCAGTTCCCACAAGCCAGTTGAGTTTGCCTTCAGGTTTCAGTTCCTGGAACAGCTTCGATAAGAGACGCGAGTGAGGAGCAAAGCCATACTTTACGAGTGGGGCGATGACGAGAATACTCAACACGCTTGCTTTGATGGCCGAAGTCAAAATGGGACCGCCGATAGCTCGTGGATGGTTGGCCAAATGCAGGAAGCCACGAATAGGATACAGCGCAGGAGGAAGTGGTTTCGACTTGGAAGTCTTGCCAGGTGCAATGGAGAATGACATTTCGTGCAAGGAAGAAGACTGCAGCTTGTACCTCACGTCGCGTTTCGGAAGACACGATGTATATAGTTAACGTTACACAGCATGTTCTATCCTGTACTGTAACATGATCAATGACCCATTTTAGGCCCTCATCCACCCTCCAAGTATTTGATTATACAACACGCTAATAAAGCCCATCTTCCCTATCCAAATCCCTTGAGGATGTACCTTGCTTGATTGGAAACCATATTCCTTCAATTTTATAAAAGCAAAACGACGATAATAAAGAAAAGGGAAACGAAAGAATCATTATTTACATGCCCTTGATGTACTCGGGATGAGCAGCGAACACAGCATTGATCTTGGCAATGATATTTTCTAAAGCAGCCAACCAACTCTTCATGAGCTCGAGAGCGGCATCTGTCACAGCACCGATCTTTTCATAAAAGTCCTTGCGGTAAGGGCAGGCCTTCATGGCAAGCTACATAATTGCCATCAGTACCTCTTCGATGACCCTTCCCCCCTCCCATCCTCCTCCTCTATCCTTTTCTCTCCTTACCGAAAAAACAGGTCGAACCATCATGCTGTGGTGCTTTCTAAGAGTAGCTTCATAGGCCTTGGTGAATGATACGTTGAGCTCCTCAGCGGGGTTCTCAATGCTACGACGGAGTGCTTGAGCAGTAAAATCGAGACCACTAGAGACATCGATCATTGAGTTGATTTGCCACACACACTAACGACGACAATGACTTTTTTATACATTACCGGCTCAACCACAAAAGACCTTCAGTGGCGACACGCTTCTTCTCGGGTGCCTCAGCGGCCATCAAACCTTCCAAAGTGCTGCTGTTGATAGGATCCTTGAGCAATCTATCTTGAATTTTCTATGTTCCATATCCCAGTCAGCTCCCTCCGTGACCACACGGTTTCAACAGATGACAATGTCAAACCTTGATGTTGCCGTTCATGTCACTTTGGACAACAGAGAAGGCAGTAGAGCCGAGCAAATCTATAAAAAGAGGTATTTGATGAGCTACTTGTTGTCTCCTCATTCAAGGTCATGATGAGCTTAAAGCATACCAAAAAGCTTGACAACGCCTTCGGTTGCCTCGAGGAACTGCTGTGTGTTGATACCCTCAGCGATGTCGACGTCAGTGTAGGAACGCTTCAAAGTGTCAAAGTAGGTCATTGTGGATAGATAGGAAGGAAAAAAGGGGGAGAAACAAGTGCAGTAAGCTGGCACAAAGACGCGTGGTTTAATTTAGACACACAACACACACCCCTTTGATTGGCTGCCGTATTTGGAATTGACAACCGTCGCCTAGGCCTTGCTGGATGCCATGACAACCCACCATCCTTTCTACGATTCTTCCAAGCCATTTCCATCCACAATTACCATTACATGTTCAAGTCTAAACGAGTGTGAGGGGATAATGTTGACTGGGAAAAAGGGATTACGAATAAATTGGTGATGCAATAATCATTGAACAATGCATTGCCATTGGTGATGAGTGATCACGTGTAGTCGTTCCTATGTCTTTTCCAAAGAGTTAGAGCACAGCAAGTGGTTTGTGATAGTAGATCAATGTCATTATTGCCATTGCGGGATGATGGATGTTACCACCTCGTTCATCTCAAATCCTGATTTATGCATCACACCAAGGCTCCTCATCCATATCATTAGTGAAGGTCCCCAATCATTTATCAGCTCATCACCATTCCCAACAAGCCATTCTATCACTCTTTTCTCCATGTTTGTGGTCACAGAACTACCCACGCCCACCAAGCAGATATAAACAAGATGAATGTTGTCGCCCACCGCTTTTCTCCAATACATCTCTTTCTTTCCATCATGTCACTCTTTGATTGCTGACGCCTCCAAAGTCCAAGTTGATGTGAGTGCCATGGCGGGTAGCCCTCTTTGTGAGCGATCATGTACTTATATGTGATAATCTTTAGCCTTTCATTGTTATCCTAGTTTGATCTTCATTGTTGTCATTGTGGTAGTTCTTTAAGGTAAAACCTAGTCGTCTCGCTTAGTGGTGCACATGCCTCACATCCCTTTTGATGTAGCTACCTCCTCAAGATACATCTTCAAAAATTTGAATTAGGTGGCACAATTGACTACAGCCCGCATGGAGTTGCCATAACGGCTTCCTTGGTCGTATAATCTTTCAAGAAAAAACAAATGACATCAGCGTCATCATGTCTATAAAAGATATCCATGTTGTAATTATATATTACGTGCATGCATTTTTGCAATCCTCAGGCGTTGTCCTTTAGTCATTCCGGAATGGCGATAATCGCAAGTGCGCAAGGAAGACAACGAAACGCCATTCGCGCCATAGAGTCGCTGTAAGTGATTTCAGGCATGCATTTCCTATTTCTTATCTTTTTCATTTTCTCTACTGCTAACAAGGATTCCCTCATGGAAAGACATCGACTTACAACCATTGTCAGAAGGTCATCTCACATCATCATTTGTACATCCATTGATGCAATGGTCATTCGCAATTGAAAGCCCCTCAAAAAGTGCGCACAGGTACCACCACAATCCATCAGAAAAGCTTTCTTAAGCTCATCACTATATAATAGCTCAAACAGCACAAGCAAACAAAATCATGCAAGAACGATCAGACTACGTAGTAGACACATGCGCTCATTATCAACATGGCTTTCCCACATACTTCGGCGAAATCAAAGCGGCGAAGACGACCGATTATTATCCTTTCAGTACTTCTATGTACACACTGGCGCCATTCTCCCAATCGGCTATCCAAGAATACAAGCTGGATGGCATATTTGCATTTCAGACCATTGGTAAGATTCGCCTTCTTAGCAACTTAGAATATGCCAATTAACCGCTTTGTTAGGGTGCACAACAACCTTTTTTCTTTTTTATGTATCAAGTCCGTGGCCGGCTTTTATGCCTTTTGCGAACATGCAAGTGTCACAATCCCTACATGCAATCGAAACATTCACTATGTAATTGAAATCCTCGCTCGACGAGCTTCTTTCCATTTCATGAAACTTGCTATAAAAGAAACAACTTATTTGGTTGGTGTATTTAAGTCTCTGACAGCTATGTTTAAAAAAAAGAGAGTACCAGAGTGATGTTGTTATGGGAAAAGGGATGACGAAAGCATTGGTGTTTTAGTGCATCATAGCAACCAAAGCGTTGCCATCGGGTGTTGCGATCACGTGTATCATATAAGTTGGTAGTTGATACCCCTCATCACTTTTCACTTCCACCATCACACATGCACACACACAAAGAGATATTTTCATGACAACCAGATCAATGGAGAAAAAGTTTGATATGTACATGTAAGCGAATAGATAAACAGAAATGGGTGATACATTGTCACGGGGGGAGCGTGCAAAACCTAATAGTCTTCATCATCCTCGTCGTCATCATCAAATGGATCCAGGCCATCATTCGCAAAGACAGGTTCCGAGGAGGTAGATACAGGTGCTGCTGCAGGTGCTGCTCTTCGTATTGCTGGTTCATCATTCGCATCACCAAGATCTCGAACTCGTTCACGTTCTCGCTCACGTTCTCTCGCTTTGGCTTCTCGTTTACTCTTGTTCACATCCTCACAAGCATCAATCCAAGCTGCATATACATCCACAGGCTCGTCAAGATCTATACCATATCATCAATATCGTCTTTCCCTCCCCTTCTTTTCGTTGATCCGTACATGAAATATTGCATTGCCATGACACGTCGCAGATCTTGCAAGTCAAGTGGCCGACCTTGTTCGATTGATCACTAGACAAGGAAAAGCACTATAAGATCCACCGTATTCCAATGTCGAAATCCGTCATCTCCCCTCTTCCTTACATTTTGCATTCAATAGCCTTTTCGTGGTTGCAGAATAAACAGTTGAATTGGCTGTCCAGCTTCTCCTTGAGCTTCTTGGGAGCTTTTCTTTTCACTTTTCGTTTACCCTATAAGGTTGAGAGTTAATCCATGGCCCTACTATCACCCTGGGAGTAGGAAAACTTACCATTGATCAAAAGGAAAGGGAAACAAGACGTAGAAAAAGACAAAAGCATGCATTCTCGCTCCTTTTAGCGCCTGATTCGGAGATTCTATACTTGCCACCAGTGCCTCCACATTTACACCGCTCCCAAATAGACCTTATGGAATATTCAAAAGAACCTGGCACACATAATCCATCACAGCTTCATTTATTAACATGCGAATGTTGAAGTGAACTTTCTTTGCTTGTTGCGTTGATGGTGGTAATGAAGCTCATTTGGGATGTAAAAGGACCACACACTAGCAATAGTCAATTGTAATCTCACTCTCATTTATAATAAAAGTTTAGCTAATCACTTTCATAACAGCGCATGCTGCTGAACGCTGGTTTCGCGCTGCACAATGATATGATGATGTTACTGGAATGGACAAAGTTTATCGAGCACCATAACAAGAAGGTGGATGAACAATGAAATTGCGGCGGCATTAAGTAATCGTCTAGTAATTGAAAAACAACGTATGTACTTTGACTCGAAATCTAGTGCCTGATAAAGGTCCAAGACTACATTACACTTGTCGACTATGATAGAGTGGGCGGTAAAGTTTCAGCTAACTAACTCAATAACATCCATCTTTGTGGTCGTTGACCCTGAAGTCATCTCATAATGATCCTTAATTTTCTATGTGAATTGGTAATCACAAAGAGCTACAACTACATACAAGTCAAGCCATCCTCATTATGCAGTATTACTTGTTGACGACATAATGGCTCGTCTGTACACGCCTCCCTTTACTCAAAAAGCTGATCTTTTGCATGCTACAACATGAATACCCCATCTCATAGGGCGACCGGCACATTGATCATGCATAAAGGTATACACACACATAGTGCAATAATGTTGATAGCTATACAGCATTAAGCAACATGATGAAGATTAGATGTGGTGCATGAAAATTGTGATGCATGGGTTTGTGGAACCTTGAAACCACCAGGCGGAACGTCGCCTCACTCGGAAGAGCGTGGGGAAAAACATTCACCAGGTTTTCTGCCCTGGCTCATTATCATTTTTGGACCTTTTATGCTGATCATAAACCCTCATAATTTCATTGACGATATCCATGCCACACGTTAATGGTTGTGATGGCTGATGATGGCATTATTATGATGATTGAATAATAAGCATCAATGCAACATCTACCCGTGTTTGCAAAGTAAGGGATCTTGCATCGATTGAATATGGAACAAGCAACATCATTATCATCACACCCAACTACAATGACATGGAGCTGTGGGCAATTTGTTACTAATGATGAGTGAGGAAGCATTCGGGATGACACGCGAGAGTTGGGTTAATCAGCATAAAGATTTCATTGGCCGATCACCCGATGGACAGCAAAGCAAAAGATCTATGATCTTGCTTCAATCATGGGCTGTATTATTATCTCAGTTACATTATGAATTGGCAATTATCCTATTTTCATGTCAATAAAAGTTGACTATGTTATATAAGCATGATCCAATGGTTGGGAACAAGAACAACCCCTGTCAGATACACCTTGGGAAAAGAGTGATACACCATGTGAAAATGGAATGGGTGAGGTGACGTTGATTTCCAATCATCGGGCTGCCAGGAGCTTAGAGGCTGGCAAAGACTAAGAGCGGGGTGGATTGATTGTGCCTATCTTGTACCCCTTCTTCTCTTTTTATCTCTTTCCTCTTTCTCTGTTTTCCAATTTCGACACATTAAACCATGTTGGCCAACTCTGCACGTATCGCTCTCAAGGTGAGTATCATGAGGAATGCAATGGAGGAAATGAAGGAAGGAGGTTTTGCATGTCATAGCCCATGCTGATACTATCGGTTTTTCCCACGCGTTTATGTGTATGTATGTATATAGACCCGACATGCTGCTACGCTCTCTCGCTTCTATGCGACTGGTGCCAACGGTGCCAATACATTGTTGGTGGTTGAACACAAGGATGGCAAGATCAGTGGTGCTACTTTGAATGCATTGACAGCCGCATCCAAGCTTGGTGGTGAAGTGACCGCTTTGGTTGCTGGTGGTGATGATGCTGTTGCTCAAGCTGTTGCCAAGTGCGCTGGTGTCAACAAGGTCTTGACCGCTGCCGATGCTGCCTACAGCAAGAACTTGCCCGAGGATATCGCTCCTCTTGTTGCCGAGATCCAGAAAAAGTACAACTTTACTCACTTGTTTGCTGGCCATACCGCTGTTGGCAAGAACGTTATGCCTCGTGTCGCTGCTTTGCTTGATGTGGCCCCTGTCTCTGATATCACTGCTGTCGAAGGTGAAGATACTTTTGTACGCCCCATCTATGCTGGTAACGCCATTGCCACCGTAAAGTCCTCCGATCCTATCAAGATTGTCACCGTCCGTGGTACTGCTTTTGAGGCTGCTGCTGTTGAAGGTGGTAATGGTAGCGTTGAAGCTGCTCCTGAAGCCCCCAAGGCCAACCTTACTGAATGGCTCGGTGAAGAAATCCAAAAGAGTGATCGTCCCGATCTTGCTACTGCCAGCCGTGTCATTAGCGGTGGTCGTGGTATGAAGAATGGTGAAAACTTCAAGTTGTTGTACGATTTGGCTGACAAGATGGGTGCAGCAGGTATTGTATTATGCAGATAAGAGGAAAGGGATTATGTACTGATAAGGGTGGATCTTTTTAGTTGGTGCTTCCCGTGCTGCTGTCGATGCTGGTTTCGTCGATAACTCCCTCCAAGTTGGTCAAACTGGCAAGATTGTTGCCCCTGGTAAGTGATGGTATTACATATGGAAGGATTGGATTGGAGATCTTATGGGTCATATCATAGAACTTTACATTGCTGTTGGTATCTCTGGTGCCATTCAACACTTGGCTGGTATGAAGGATTCCAAGACCATCGTTGCTATCAACAAGGATGGTGATGCCCCTATCTTCCAGGTTGCTGATTATGGTTTGGAGGCTGATTTGTTCCAAGCTGTCCCCGAGATGACTGAAAAGTTGTAAAGCAGTTGCACATGAATATTAGATACCGTACATTAAAAGGGTAGAAGCATCAACACCTTTGTTGTAAATTAAATTGTTGGATAAAAGCAATGCATGTGATTTATTACTCGTGGATAAGGAACAATTTCAGTGAAAGGATGATGTTAAAAGTATACAGGATATGTGCATCGTCTACGTAGGTGAGCACCAACCATGAATTATCTAGTCTTCGTCTTCGTCGTCATCGTCTTCATCTTCGTCTTCATCTTCATCTTCCTCATCCTCATCATCATCGTCGTCATCATTATCTTCATCATCATCCTTATGCTTGTGCTTCTTCTTATCCTTCTTCTTATCCTTGCTAGTACTAACAGTGGCATGCTCGATGTATTCTTCATGCAAGTCTTCATCCTCTTTCATACGGCCAAACACTTTTTGGATACCAGCTCCATCAAAATGATCAACGTTAAAGAGTTCGGATGCTTGATACTCGAGCTCATATTCCACATCTTTAGATCTTCCGTTATCGGTGCCTTGGAGATCAAGATAATACTGCCACCAGTCTCGGATTGTTCCGACAGGATACCTATGATGAGACATGCGTGTTTGTTGAATAGGGCTGAAACCTCAACTCAAAGTTGGCTCATTGGTACTTACTCCTTGCCTTCCGTGTCATATTCGAAAACACGGATACTTGGGTTGAAAGTGGGAATGACGGATGGCGTATTGAAGAGGGGCGTAATGAAATTGCTATGCTCCAGATCCATCTTTTTGAATTGTTTCTTCTTTTTCTTTTTGGCCAATGCGCTGACTTGTTCGTATTTTCCATGCTTCTTAACCATGGCACTGAGAATGTCATCTAAGCAAGGTGTTGTGTTGTGTGAGCAAATTTGGATCTTTAGCATCAAGCATCGATATGATACTTACTATTGTAATGGCCTGCAAAGTGGGCTGCAATGACATCCTCGTATTCGCCGAGTAAAGTAAAGTACTCTTCCGTGCATGCAGATGTGTAGTATGGCTTGTCCTTTTTGCTTGTTGGAGGAATGTGTGCTCTATGGTGAGTGAGATGAGTGAGTAACAAGGCATGGGGGAATGGCAGCAGAGACGTACAAGATGTAAACACTGTAGCCTTGCTTGCGAGAATCATCGAGGACTTGCTTAATCCATTTAATATGATTAGCGCCCACGCTTCCTTTTTTGTCACAGTCATCCTTGATTGCATCATTATCCTTGTAGAACAACAACGTGTTGGTGTGGATAGTACGAATCTTGCCAGGCACCACATCTTCAACAAGGTAGCCTCCGTATTCAAAGTCATCCGTCGTATTGAGACCCAAGGGCTTCCAAATGTTTTGAATGACTTTAAAGTCATCATCATTAGCGCCGCATTGGTTGTGATCAATCACATCATTGTTTCCTATTACGGGAAGCTATATATGCAAATGTTGAGTCAATTTTTCTGCATAATTGTTGTTCCTGGGTCCCAGGGGTGGGGGGTTTAGCCATCACAATGCATACCACTTTGATCTTGTCGGTGTCAAATGTATCTGTAAAATGCTTTACAATGGCTTCTTGAGCCGATACGACTTGTTTCTTGGTACGAGGGAAATCATCATCACGATCCTATTATTATTCTTTAGTAACGATGTTGCAAGGTTTTGTTTGGCAACAACCTACATGTCGTGCAGAGTCACCTGTGTAAATGACGAAATCAACGTCGCCAATTTTGTTGCGAATGAAGTCAAATGTCATGCGGATCTAATGGGTACACAAGGTGGTGGCCCAAGCGTTCGTAAAAGGTGAGCAATAATCGGATGGATCGGGTCTATTGCCAAAGTGATTCACTTACCAATTCTGGGGAGGAATCACAATCAGTCTTAACAGCACCATAGACACCTGCATCTCCTTTGCCTCGATGACATAATTCTTTGTCACTTGAGCCTTCCTTGTAATCTTCGTCCAAGTGGAAATCTGTATACAACATGATAGTGCCATGTAAGTGCTAAGATCGATTGCAGCTTTGTTATTGTTTGTACCCGTGACATGAATGAAGCGTCCTGTAAGTGCTTTATCCCCATGACCATGCTTGTGGTTGGTGGTGGTAGTGGTGGTACTCTTTGAGTCATTGGAAGCCGCTGTTACAGTTAGGGCAAGAAACACCGCCAGTAAGCAATGAACAAGTAGTAGTGGTGGTGTTGTCATAATAATCATCCTTGTGTGTCTGCTGCTACTTTTGGATTACGTGTGCTCGTGCTTTATAAGCAATAATGAAAGGGAAAAGGAACGTAGATGATTTTGAGATCGAATGCTGTCGGAAAGTCTTTTCTTTTTCTTGTGAACAGGAGAACGGAGGAAGAGGAGGAGAGCAAAAATGATCGGTCTATTCTCGTTCTCTCTCTTGTTGGCCCTCCATTTGCACATGTGGTGCGCTTATATATATATACTCCAATTCTCCTTTCATGATAATGATAATGATGGAAACAACGTTACCGTGACGACCTGATGCTTTACTTTATTTGGGCATCTTTCATCTTTTATATTGTCTGCCGATCCATTCTCCCTATTTGACACACCATCCATTTATTCTGTGGTGTGATGGAACACAACAAAAGGAGGATAGGCGATGCACATCATACATTCATACACCGAGAAGAAGGAAGGTTTTATGTGGTGCAACAACACTTTATAGATGTCCCGAGGTCGATATGAGGGTGAATAAAGGGGGTCAAAGGATATAGATTTCCAATTTGAGAGTTGTAGGTATATTACATGCATGATGCAACTGAAATGTATTATCTATTGTTAACCCAATCTATGCTTGTTTATTGCTGTTGTTGTTGATGAAGTGATGATGATGATGTAGTGGGTGGAGGAGGAGGATATACGACCGATCGAGCCCATTCATCTGCCACTGAAATCAATTCGAATGTATAATCGGCAGGCTCATCCATCATACGATAGGATCCAAAGGCTGGTGTGCCAACAGCACCGATAGCTGCAGCTGCTGCCCTGGCTGCTCTTGACGACTCAAAGGATCTTGACGATGACGTGGATGCTGCTTGTGGTACAGGAGATAAGGAAGGTGAGGAGGATGTCAGGAGAGATGCAATGGTGGTTGTGGCATGGCTATTACTAGTAGTACTACTACTACTTGTTGATCCAATATTGGATGTCGGCGTACGTAAAGTAATATCGATTAAACGCACAAGATCATTGCGAATGTTCGTGCCGGAATAGCTATCATGACCAGTGATGGAGGTCGTGCTGTTGGCAAGGAGCCTACGCACATGGTGTAAACAAGATTGAAACTGAAATTGGATATCGCTTGCTACACGAAGGGCTGGATCAGTGGCGTGGGCCAAAGCTGCAAATAAAGCGGAAAATGCCAATAATGAAAATGGAACGAGTGTTGACATTTTGGGTTGTTGTTGTAGAATGAGCGACACGAGCTGTGTCACAGTGTGTGTTAATGATCGGCGTCTTTCTGTAAAAGCAGGCTGATATCGACAACACAAGACGAGTGATAGTTCCAAATCGTATCCAAGCAAATGAACAAGCGACAAGGGAGAAGAAGATGATGATTGAGTCGTCTCCTCACGCCATCGATCGAGTTCACCAAGAAAATGTAATATCTCAGCCTCATCTTGCATCGTCCATTCGCTGTGTCGTGCAGTGTCAGAAAAGAATTCGGCCACCTTCTCAGTCAACATTGATAACCGGCAAAGTGCAATAAAGCTGTTGAGTACTGTAACCTCTTGTGGATCATCCTCTGGCATTGGAGCTGGAAACTCAAGCACCAAATCCTGTGCACGCAACATCCATGGTCGCTCAGCCATTCCACTTGCCCATTTATCCATCACATAGCATGTCCATAGTACTCGTTTACGTAACTCGATATCGAACAATGACATTTGGCTGCTGTAATGTGTCGTGTGTAATCCAAGATCCAAGCACATGCGCACTGCCATCCCACAATACATCCAAGCTCGTGTATGCGACCAACGAGTTCCACTTGTACCTTCAAAAGTTGTCATGTATAGGAGTGCAATGACTGTGCTGACACGAGGTACATCCAAGAAATCATCCACCAATTGACGAGCTCGTGAAAAGAATGCATCTGCTTGAAGGCGTGAATTGGGTATTGTTGTTGATGTATCCGAGAGATGTTTGGCGGCATAAGCGTACATGACATTGAGCAACAAGGGGGTGATCAGTGGACCCTTGACATGTAATTGATCAAAAAACATGCGACGTGAAAATGTTGGTAGTATGGCAGGATGACAATGAGTGAAGAAAATGTGCAGCAATCGTTCCTGGATATCACGCGTTGGCATGTCAATCGATATACAGTAGCTGGATGGTAAACTCGGCTCGGGAGACCAACGCACTAATGATCCATAATGTTGCCATGGTGTCACTTGATCACTTTTCACTACTGTGGATGTCCCATTGATATCGGATCCATCACCCTTTTGATTTGTAACCGCTGTTGATGACCCTCCTCCTTCACTCTGCAATGTCAAATTCACAAGCTCCTCCGTCAATTGCTCAATCATCTTGTCAGGGCGTGTGTTTGCTGCTGGAGGTTGTTGTTGCTGCTCACCGCCATGTCGTATCCCATTGTTGCTTGTTGATGCAAACAATGCAGTATCCTCATCCATCAAGGCTTGATCGGGCATTGTTGTCGGAGTGCTTGTGGTGGTGGTGGTGGTGGGCATGAACGATGTTGTTGCATAGCGACGTTGTTGTTCCTGAGCACGCTCGGCTACTTCTTGAAGGCATGCATCACTACTTTCGACAGGATCAAGCTTGATGTATGTTTCATCCGTATTCTTGGCGTATGCGCATTGTCTCTGCCGAGCTATATATCAATGAGTAAACCTTGTTGCCCATGCATCGATTCGATGATTGCCCAAACCTTTGCACTAGTAAGAAAAGAATACATAGGGCTCAGCAATCGAACATTGTGTACCGAGATAGCAGTTGCACAACAAGGGTGTATTACCTGCATACAGGGTTGCTTGCCATCACACTGCAATGGAGACCTCATCGATGAGCTTTGGGATCGTGAGAAAATAAAACCAAACTCCACGCATTACTTGCCTTGATCTTCTTCATTCTACAGGGGACACATGCCCTACCAACTTTGAGTCGCTTGTGTCGACAGTCATCTAGACCGACATTAGAGAAAAAAAAGTGTTGTGAGGTGGTGGTAGAGAAAAGGACAAGGAACCAAATTCATGCAAATGTTGGATATATTTGTATACCTCGTACTGGTAGCTCTAGTGTGGCAAACATTGGAAGACGTATGGTACAATGTGTATTTGCTGGGTGTGGGTAAAAGAGATGCTATATACAAACAAGGAAAGGAGAAGAAGAAGGAGGAGGAGGAAGAGGATGGCGTGGTAAAATGATATCTCGTGCGAGAGTGAGAGTGAGAGGGGAAAGAAAGGACGAGGGAATGACCACCCACAGCCAATAAACGATCATCGGGCAATAGCAAGTTTTCTCACATGCGTGCACATTCATACATCTACAATCCTTTGGACCTTGCCACAGTCGGGTAGATGTTCTCCACGATACTTGATTAGGAATTCGCCATTTTCCTTCCATGACACTGTCTTATTCACAGGACATCCCTAATCGTTTTTAAGTATCAGCTACCATTCACTACCTCCAAGACACTTTACATTACATACCTTGCCACTGTTTGAGCACTTGTAATAGATACTCTTGTTCCCTGTCTTTTTCTGTACCGTATTCCCATTGTTCTTCCAAAAGAAGCCATCCACATAAGGATACTCACGGGTCTCGACAATTTTGGTAATCGCTTGCATCTCACGTCGACGTCGAATGGGTCGTTGGTGTTGTTGAGAAGGAGGAGGTTGCTGTTGTGTTGTTACAGAGGTGGATGATGGTGGTGATGATGGCTGAGGAAAGGAATCTGTTGGTGATAATGTGTTCACTGGTTCACATTTCCCTGGTGTTGGGGGATATCTATAGCACATACACGCATCATCAGATATGGGATTTGGCAATGTTGTGGTTACACACAAAATAGTCACTTACCCTGCTGCTGCTACAGACATTAATGATGTGCTTGGTGTGGATGCGGTTGATGATGAGTTGCTGGGAGAAGAAAAAGAACGCTGTGCATAATCGTCCAATGATGGTTGTTGTTGTTGTTGCTCTTGGGGTGTTATATCATAAGGATGACAAGGTGGAGAAGCTTCTCGATATTGTTGCTGGTCTGGTAGGTGACCCGAGGCATTGGTTGTGGTACCATCGAAACCAGCACTACCAATACCAGCTGCCGACGCCATTGTCATCAGCTGTTGTTGTTCTTGGAGTAATAAGACATCTAACTCCTTAGCTCGTAGCCGGGCTTCCTCTGTCCTTCGTTTATCCTCCTCCACTTTGCTCATTAATATAAGGCGTAATAGTTCAGGCTGTGAACGATAGTACAAGAGCACATCCTGAAGGTTGCATGAGACTGGGTTGGTGGTCATCACATTCATCCCGCTCCAGTTGTCTGAAAGCAACGTCATATCAGAGGATGCCGTATTGAATTGTTGAAAGAGTAATGGATTTTGTTGTTGTGGTGAGGTAGTGTTGTTGCTTGAAGGTGATGTGGGAAATTGGTTATTGTTGTGCTGGTACAAGAGCATCTTGTTGTCTGTGGGGTACATGTATTCATTCATTGTAATGGTAATGTCAATGATGTGGTTGGCACACTTGGACTTTTGATTGTGCGTAATGTCTATGCGAATGGTGGTATAAATGGATGGATTGGAAAAAAAAGAAAAAGGGTCTGGCGATTTTGCTGTTCCCTGGCGATTTGTGTTGCTGAGCTTAGAGACTCCGCAAAAAGTGTGCTTCTTCCAATCAATCCAGTGCTCATGGAAAATTTTTGAACGGCGAGAAGCACGCCACCGGTAATCAGCCCATCAAATGGATAGTGTGAGAGAGTTTATGTAAGCTGATGCGGTGCCTTCTTTCATGTGCACATGTGGTCACTTTCTCTCCTCGGGAATTAGCTTGTTCCTTAATCCCTTTCTCGGTCTCGCGCTGCACAACAAATTCCCATCACCCTGGGCCAATGGGTTAGTGCGTGCTATGCTGAGCTGTAAATCAAATGAAGATATCTGATTAGCAGGATTGCATAATTATTAGACTAGTGGCCCTGGTTGCTCGCTTCACTCGTAAATCTTGATTGATCGTTGAATGGCTTAACACTACCCTATGCACGAGTAATGACCTTACAATAAACTTGCACGTTTATGCATCCCCATTTACGCTTTTGTAGTATTACTCATCATTCTCACAGGAACCTGTTCAACCCTTTGCTTTATCAATACTTAGCATAGGAGGTTATCTCTGTAATCAGCTTCCCTGAAGCAAAAATGTTCACAGCAGCGAACACATCAATGCATGATATAAGTAGATTCAAGCTCATAATCTGCCAGCTGATAGTCACTTGCCCCTATTTGAAACTGTTACCCATTCATTGTATGTGAATGATTCTCCTGCTCCAACCCAGCATGCCCATCATTGAACTTCCTTGATTTGAGCTAACCTGGCACTAAGGCAATGGCTGTTGTTGGATCATCATTATCATATAAAGAGTAAAATAGCACACACCATTTTGCTATACATGAGGATCATTTCTTTTATTTACGTGTACCTATTGTCTATCGTGAGGGTGATCGATCATGATGGGTGGAGTGGCCTCAGTGTAATAGCAGTAGGGGGATTTAAACTTGGGGACGGTAGCTCCACGACTTGAGACAACGCTTTCTCTTTTCTTTCTCCCTCCTCTGCTTTTATCCCATTCATGACATCACGATTAAGGTAATGTATTATAAAAGAGTGCTCTTGTTGTTTGTGAGGCATTAACATAGTTCTGAACCTGCATTGTCAGGGAGTGAGTGTGTCCAGGTGCTGAGGAATGAGCGTGGTTGGTGGTTGGTGGTTGCCATGGCGATATCGTTGCTTCCTCTTGTTCGTTGCTATCCCGTTCTATGCTTGGTGTCAACAGGTACATTCAAAGTCCAATGTTGCAGCCGAACTGGTTCCATTGACGTGTTAGCTTGTATAGAGGGCAAGTTTGGTTTCAAGACGTTGGCTGGTTTGGCGTTTTGTTTCGGCTCAACAACACTACTACACCATCGTTTTCGGTTTCCAGTAACCACCAACAACGCGTCTTTATGAATGTGGAAAAGGCAAGTGCAATGAAACAATCAATGAAAAAGGGCGTTTATTGTATGTGTGTGTGCTAATAACGAATTGAATAGGTTTCTTTGGTCAGGCAAATGCAACTTGGGGCATCATCATCTCTTTGGGTTCAAGTCCCAGCCTGTATCAAGTGGCCGCTGCATCGCTCTGCACTAGCCAAGCGCGCTGGAAAAGCTTCTTGGAATGCGTTCAGGGCTCTATAGGCCTGCGTTGAGTTGATGGGTCGATGACAATGGGTTTTTTGGAAGAGCATGGTCACCGTGTTGAGGTAAAAGGGGATTTGCAACAGCTCGGCCGTGAATGTGTTGAACCAACACGCTCTTCTCGTGATAGGCTCGTTCTTTCCCTTGAGGATTTCTTTTCATGAGGTGGGAAATGATTGGAAGGATTGGGGGTCATTCTTTCTTTGGAGAGGAGGAGAGGATGAATGAGGATACCTATGAGCCTGGACTCTACGTAAGTGATGTCCTTCCTTGCCATGGATCGAACTGACCTTGCGTGATTCGTGCAGTGGTTTCTCAAGAACAAGGGATCGCCCGACGTTGCTCGTATGGTGGTGATTTGGTTTGTGAATTCCTTCTGATTTGCTTTCTTCCTTGGAGAGGATCGCCTAACGGTATACCAAATCGTCATCATTCCGGTACCAGATGGTCTAACTTGCCTGCTTTTTACTTATAGAGACGACGATTACGATGATTACCACATTCACAACAATGACGATTACGATGATCACCCCATCTACAACAATGACAATGATGACGACAACGAGATTCAAAAGGAAGCCTGCAAGATCCCATTCTTTTCAACTTGTGTGTTTTTGGATGTTGGTATGACGGATGAGATTGACGACTGGTGACGAGTACGAGTACGAATGATGACGGAGGACGACTACGAGGATGGTGGTGGCAATGTACAGTACATAGCAAGATAGCTAGATGAAATAAAGCATTGTTTATTTATTACACGCTTGTTGGAGGTTGCTAGCTTGTGGATTACATACTATTGCTTCGAAGATGGAATAATAAAGGTGGTCCGGTTATCGGTCATGCAAGAAGTACATGGCTTTTGTGATACAATAAGGAGGAGTGGGAAGTGGGATGAGCTTGAGAAGAGAAAAAGTGAAGAGATCCCTCCATTGAGTTTCAGGATGAGTGACTCATTCAATATGTATATGTATCTTTTTACATATACAAATTGGTTTATGCAGCTCGACTTTCTTCTACATGCAAATGTGATACATACCTTGACACACCTTCATTATTGGATGCTGTTTACTTACGTACCTTCACAAAAGGCAATCATCGTCATCATCCGTTTGTGTAGCAACCTATCAAGGACGTGTCTGTGTAACCACCACGTGCCATTTCACTCAGCTCTTCATCTTTCCGTTAATGCAGACGACACCATCCACTAGGAAAAAGCAACTCCATCACGCTTACAGCATAGGTAAAACATAAAGACGCCTGTATCTCCGTACTTTACAATGAAACGTGGGGTTTTTATTAGAGCAATGTGCTCGGCTTGGCCAACAGCACCTTGGGTGAAAGTTTCACGTTCAATGTCTCAACTAGCCCAAAAAATATTTTTTTGGTCGTCGTCGTCGAAGAGGTCGACCCCCGGATCCAGTTTGGCTGGTAGCGACATTGCGAAATCTGGGATTGGCAAGCTTGATCGTGAAACTTTCACCCAAGGTGCAGTTGGCCAAGCCGAGCACATTGCTCTATTCAAAACCCCACGTTTCATTGTAAAGTTCGGAGATACAGGCACCTTTATGTTTGTAAGCGTGATGTTATATGAAGAGTGGTCTTTGTTCATTGTCAAGTAGGTGGACCCTGGCAGAGCAAAAGATGCAGAGGGACCTCTTTGTGTAACTCAGCACTTTGCCTGACTAGAAGGATGGAAGGATGATACTGTATACTATTGACAATATCCCATACATTGCGAGCTAACAGCCATTTCTTCACAATAGCCACTGTTGTCCACTCTATGACATGTGAGCGATTCTCCTGCTTCAGACATTCATTTCCATGATTGGATTATGTTGATCCGAGTTGATTCGGCTGAGCTACGCTCATACAAGGTTACTTCAGTTGAGCAACATAGAGCATGGTTAGATGTGTGGATTGATGTAATCCCTCTTTGACCGTAGCTCAGTCAAATCAACTCGGATCAACATAATCCAATCATGGAAATGAATGTCTGAAGCAGGAGAATCGCTCACATGTCATAGAGTGGACAACAGTGGCTATTGTGAAGAAATGGCTGTTAGCTGGCAATGTACGGGCTTTTGTCAACAGTATACAGGATCATCCTTCCATCCTTCCAGTCATGCAAAGTAGCTGAGTTACACAA